>NC_034179.2:14032137-14067137 GCF_002021735.2 Oncorhynchus kisutch | reverse complement strand
TCTGGTGCTGTCCACATGCTTGTCTGTGTTATTTGGTTACGGTGGACTGGGAGGGGGGTTCTACTAGTGTGTGCTCTCTCTCGTTACAAAGCCTGTGGCCGTGTGCTGGTTGGATGGCAGTTGGCTACGCAAGCACCCATTCACCCCACTACCACACACAGCCCATATATCCATACTGCCTCCAGATGTTTCCCAGTCCTTCTGTCCATAAACAGAGACCAGAGAGGTCAGACACCATAGAGGTCAGACACAGTGCCGCTGCTGAGGCCCTGGCCCCACGCACGTCACCTCACCCCACGCTGTTAGGGAAAACAAACGCTCCCACAATGACCTGCCTGTTCTCTCAGACTCTCCTGTCGGTCTGTCTGTCTGTGTTTTGTCTGTGTTTGTGTTTGCTCCAGGCCCACAGGACACACCCTTTAAAAAAAAGTGTCTGTGTGTGTGTGTGTGTTTGCCCCAGACCCACCACACTACAGAACGTTAAGACCGGAAGCCTGTCACTATCCTGAAGCATCATTCTGTCAGAGTCAATCTTCTAATTCTTCCGAGAAGAGGCTTTCTACCTGGAGGATTGTGGAACTTGCTTTCCTTGGTCTGTTGTATGTTAGATGTATTATCATACAAAGCCAGTTGATCATGTCGTGGAGGATAATCTCTCTCTCATTCATTCATTCATTCATTCATTCATAATGGATGAGCCCAGTGTTGTCTTGTATATTATAAATATAGCCTCTATACTTAGCCTCTGGTGTGTGCAGAGGGGAGAGGTGCATGTCCGACTCTGGCGGTGCATCTTTGAGCTTCATCACGCTACATCCATCTCTCTGCCACGAGGCCTGATGAGACACTGCAGAACTAACAAAGACATCCGGACCGTGACAGACACACTGCGGTAGAGATGGACGGACGGCGGAGAGACAGACAGTGATGCGTCTGGGAAGAAACTCAAAGACAATGCAGTCAGTCATTGTGGGACAGACCAGTAGGCAACATCTAAGTCATGCTCCGTCAGTCTGACCAATGACAACTCTTTCATCTTCATTATTCATTGTTTTTACGTGAGGAAGGGTTGTCAACCAACTTGAGAAAAGGTGCAACCAAAAAATAAATGAGCTTAAGAAAGGAAAATGCACAACTCGCAATTCAAAACTTGACGTTTTTAATTGTGACGGTTTCGGCCGTCCTTGGCCTACATCTGTGGGAGGCATGACTGGACTGTGTTGTGATGAGCGTCTTCAGTTCAGAGCAGAAGACATGCTGTGGTCCTCAGAGCAGAAGACACGCCGTGGTCCTCAGAGCAGAAGACACGCCGTGGTCCTCAGAGCAGAAGACACGCCGTGGTCCTCAGAGCAGAAGACACGCCGTGGTCCTCAGAGCAGAAGACACGCCGTGGTCCTCAGAGCAGAAGACACGCCGTGGTCCTCAGAGCAGAAGCTAAATGAAGGAAAAGCATCTGGTGATGCAGCCTAATGAGAAGCAGGTGTATGAGAGATGACACACACACACACACACACACACTCTTCAATGAAGGGCCTTGAGGAAAGAAGTGCATGTAAACACACTCATCTCACATAGTGAGTCCCCTGAGGGACACTAGCTATATTCATATTAATACAAATCACATAAGCCAATCTTAAACATGTTGTAAACTCTGGAAGTATGGTCTTAAATGTCAATTTGGTATTGTTTTATTGATATGCTGCATGTTAATGGGAGGTGCTAGTTCAGGCTGACCTGCTAATGTTGGCCAGCGCCCACGGCCACACAGGCTTTTACTGGGAGCACATTCAATGACTGCAAACGTGTCTTTGAGTGTTTCTGTGGTGTTTGCGGTTAAAGTTTAAGAAAAATGCAAAATTCCTTCACAAGATGGACAATAAAGTTTGAAAACACAGATATGCTAAAATAGTGTACTCTCAATGCCCTGCTCATATAAAGTCAAGATCTCCCACAATACAGTTTGATGGGAAAGCCCTGTCCTGGCTGCTAAGACAATTACTATAACAATACACAGTACATATAGTATTTATTTGATTTAGCATCAACTGGGTGAGACCAAGGACCCAAGGCACAGATAACATCCACTGATGTCATTTCAACTATGTGAAAATGTGTGAATCTGAGAGAGTTCGCCTAGGACTAGCGAGGTACTACGTGTGTGTCAGTCAAACAATGAGGAACAATTGGGATTGGCATTTCGGTTAACTTCCTGATTAACTTCATAAAAATGGAAGTGAAACTCCAACCATGGTATTTGGGAGAGTGAGGACATTGTTTGTATTACAGGAGTGCACAAATAACCCAATATTAAAACCTATATGGCTGCAGACAGAAACATATGCTAGCAAAACCGCTGGAATCCAAATGTGGTTATATACATCCTAAAGGTATCTAACAACAAGAGAGATGGGGAGAAAGGGCCTTTTTAACATGAGGATGGTATGACCATAATGCACCAGGTGTTTCTAGATAAGACAGTGTGTGTATATGAGAGAGAGAGGTGGTGTGTGTGGGAGTTAGATAATGGCGGCAGGGGTATGCTGTGTGCAGCCAGCCAGTCAGTCAGTCATGGGATGAACGAGTGAGACTTGTGTACCCACAGCTGCTTACTGGCTGGAGCCAGAACAGGGGGAGGAGTGTCTCTGCCCTGCCTGCTGCAGGGAGAGAGAGGTAGTTAGAGAGAGCAGAGCGTGAGAGAAACAAGACTGAATCCGCTCCACAGAAGAGGGAGAGAGCAAGGGAAAGGGACAGAGAGAGAGGTTGGGGTCGCTGCATCGGTATGCCTGCTCCTCCTGCTCTCTCATTTCCACTCCACACGCTGCTGCCTTTCTGAGTAGACCCAGACTCTGTTTGAAATGCCAATCACCTCCTTGAGGCTGCGCCTTCATCTTCATTCATTTACATTTATTCTCACCTTTCCCTGCGTGAGGGAGACCGGGACTGCCTAAGACATTCGTGGAGGATCATTTCTGCTGAAGTTGCTGGGAAGAAATTCTGCTCTTTAGACGCGATCCGCCTGCTCTTTCTGTGTTTGGAGAGGACACAAAGTCTCTGGAAACATCGAACTCTATATCACCTGGAATATTTGAGAATTTGTGACTGCATTTTTTGGAGACATACAGGAATTCCTGTAAGCCAAGACGATCAAACTTGTTGACAGTTTTCTATATTTTGTTGTCTATGTCTTTTCTAAGGAGAGAACCAGAGGAGTAGAAGGATAGTCATAGTATTTGTCCTCCGTCTGTATGATTGAACCGTCTGTGTCTGCACAGTGAGGGATGCCCTGGGGGACTCCCAGATCCTGGTCGTGGACGAGGGCTAGTCTTCACGTTGCTGCTGATATGGCAGAGGGTACACGGCTCCTCTCTCTCGGCCACCAGCCTGATCTGCTGCTGAGCTAGGACTAGGACCAGGACTACCAGCCCCAGCCAAGCCCCCTGTCTCTGCGTCTAGGATCAGACCAGACGAGGATCTTTCTGGAGCCTCCTGCCCTCTGCCGGTTGATCTGGTTTCAGACCAGGAGCTTTCAGAAGGCTCTCTGGCTGCAAGATGATGAACTCTTCCCTGGACCTGCTGGAGCTTGAGCTCCTCAACCTGAGCGGCCCTCCTTTCTGCCTCCTGGACGTGGGCTACAGCCAGATCTTAAACACCTGTCTACTGGAGGTAGCCATCATCCTGCTGCTTACCGTCCTCATCATCTCTGGCAACCTGGTGGTGATCTTTGTGTTCCACTGTGCTCCTCTTCTCCAGCACCACACAACCAGTGCCTTCATCCAGACCATGGCCTATGCAGACCTGTTGGTGGGTGTCAGCTGCCTCATCCCCTCCCTGTCCCTCCTCCACCACCTGAAAGGCCTGGACGAGGAGCTGACCTGTAAGGTGTTTGGTTACATGGTTTCCGTGTTGAAGAGCGTTTCCATGGCGTCGCTGGCGTGTGTTAGTGTGGACCGCTACATGGCGATAACACGGCCTCTGTCGTACGCTACCTTGGCAACGCCGTGCCGGATCCGCGCGTGCATCCTCCTCATCTGGGTCTACTCCGCCCTTGTCTTCTTGCCCTCCTTCTTCGGCTGGGGGAAACCCGGCTACCACGGCGACGTGGTGGAGTGGTGCGCGGTGGAGTGGGAGACGAGGCCGCTCTTCACATCGTTCATTGTTGCGCTGCTCTACGCGCCAGCCGCCATGACGGTCTGCTTCACCTATGTCAACATCTTCCGGATCTGCCGGCAGCATACGAGGGAGATCAGCGAGCGCCGCGCCCGCTTCGGCCCACAGGAAGGCTCTCTGGGACAGGATGGCCAGCCGCAGCATGCGCCGGCGTGCACGGACAAACGCTACGCCATGGTGCTGTTCCGCATCACCAGCGTCTTCTACCTCCTCTGGCTTCCCTATATTCTGTATTTCCTGCTGGAGAGCGCTGACATCTACAGTCACCCTGCCGCCTCGTTCATCACCACCTGGCTGGCTATCAGCAACAGCTTCTTTAACTGTCTGATCTATAGTCTGTCCAACAGTGCCTTCAGGAAGGGTTTAAAACGCCTCTGTTTGTTCTGTGTGCAGCGCGTGGACAGTAAGAAGTCCTTCAGCCCCTCACCAGGGTACGGACAGGGGCCCATCTGCACACGCTCCACATGCCATGTCTAGGATCTCCCAGAGAGCCTTGTGGCGGTTGAGTCAGAGTATCGTGTTGTTATAGCACTAAGCATGTCCCATACTGATGCTGAGCTAAAGGGAACAGGCTTCACAGGGAGTTGTGTCGCTGCAGATGCTGCTGTTTCTCGACAGTTGAAGGTTTGTTGGAGGGTTGCGTCCCTGGCCACTGCTGCCACTGACGGGATCGTCTCCAGGGCCTGAGAGCTGTGAGACCCGCTTGGGAAGTACAGCCAAGGCTCAGCCCCAGCCATGAGAGAGGTGGGAGAGGTGGGATGTGGAGTTACCCTAACCTTTGACTCCTGATATAGATGACGGCGTTATGGCTACGTTGTTTCAGCGGGTGAGAGTTGAGGTGACTGAAGACCTCCCTTCTGACAGTACTTGCCAAAAACACAAACTGTAAGAAGAACACATGTTGTTTTAGGGGAGGGTTTTTTGCTGGGACTCTGTATCTTCCTAGCAATTTGTGAAACTATTTGTATTTGTGCTACAATGTATAGAATGCAAAAAAGGACTCGCGTTACTTAAAGGTCCAATGCAGTCAAAATGAAGTTTTTCCTGTTCCATTTCCATTTTAGTAATTTAGCAGGCGCACTTATCTAGAGCAAATTACAATTAGCGGATTCATCTTAAGACAGCTAGGTGAGACAACAACACATCACAGTCGTATCAAGTACATGTTTCCCTCAACAAAGTATCTATCAGCAAAGTCAGTGCCAGTAAAACACTGTGAGAGTTATTTAAGATGCTTTTCAAAGAGGTAGGGTTTCAGAAAGATGGGCTGTCCTGACTTCAGGGGGAAGCTTGTTCCACCATTGGGGTGCCAGGACAGAGAAGAGCTTTGACTGAGTTGAGTGGGAACGTCCCTCCCGTAGGGGTGGGAGAGCCAAGAGACCAGAGGTGGCAGAATGGAGTGCTCAGGTTGGGATGTAGGGATGGAACATAGCCTGACGTTAGGGAGGGGCAGTTCCCCTTGCTCCTCCGTAGGCAAGCACCAGGATGCCAGTAGAGTGAGCGGAGGAGCGGGGTTACAAGGAGAACCTAGCAGGGTTGAGCCCCAGGCAGCCTGCAGCATTTATAATCTACTACTAATACATTAAGGTACTTAATTGTTACTCAGAAATGATTTGATGCGAATATAAAAATAGCTGCATTGGGCCTTTAAAACAACGGAGAAACACTTGATTGCTGCTTTCTTATGCCTAGCTGAGTGGAGCTGTCAATAACAACTTATTTACATGTTTGCCCTTGTGGTTTTTACAGAAACAGATTATTTACAACATTGTGCGCTGAGGGGTGCAACAACCTCAAACTCTGAAGAGAATCTTGTAGGTCTACATCATTTATTTACATCTGGGTTGTTCTGAGGCAGAGAAAGAGAGGACTTTGTTTAGGTGCTCAAACACCAGGATTATTAGTAAAGCCTGACCGATAATATTGGCTATTCCACCGATAAACGATGTTCAATGAATAGGGTGAAAAAAAAGAATCTCATGCTTTCCTGAATGATTGCGGCTGTTCCCATGAAGTGTTATTCATTTCACAGTGTAAGAAATCAACATTTGAAGTGTATTTCTTTAACGGCAATTTATGTGGATAAGAGTATATCGGCAGATATATCAGTACGTTTTGTCCCCCCAAAAATCTGAATCGTATCGGATCCCCGAAAAAACATTGGTCGGGCTTTAATTAGTAGTCTCAGTTGAACTAGTAACTACTGAGGGATCAGCGTAATCATTGACTGGATGACTCTTGTTTAGACAAACTTCCTCATCAGAGCCTGTCTGGCTCTGTAACCAAACTACATTGCACTTCACTTATGAGGAGAATGTGGTCGTTGTGTCAAAGCAGAAGGTTATAGAGAAGTGATTAAGCTCCAGAATAGTTGATCATCTCCAAAGATTTGCCCCACATATGTGATCTGTTCTAGTCTAGGAGTGTCTGCTGCTATACCGATGGGGCTCTTATGTTGTGGAGCACAGAGGGAGGGTTGGGAATCATTAAATCAACCTCACATCTGTCTTAACGTTAATGAAAGTGAATGTTGATGGTGAGTACTGAGAATGCTGTGAGCTGCTGTTAGCTGAGGAACATTCTGCCTCTGGCTGGGTGTGGTAAACGTCTTGTCCGTCTGTCTGCCCCCCTACCTTTCTCCTCCTGCTCATTACATCACAGAAAGCCAGGGGGATAAAGAGAGGGAGAAAGAGCAGAATAGCAGCTGTGGAGTGAGAGAGAGCCCTAAGATAAACATTATGGCCACAGTAATACTGTGACACACACACACACACACACACACACACACACACACACACACACACACACACACACACACACACACACACACACACACACACACACACACAAGGTAATGTGGGACGTTAAACAGTACCAACAGTACCACTGTATGTCCAGACCCAGATGCTACAAGACATTTCACTTTTCTAGCCGGGGCCACAACACTACAGTATAAAACAGGCTGGTTCAGACCAGTGTTTTTAAACTAATGTTACTGGATATTTATTAGACTTTTTCACAAGTTTTGGCTTCTTGTCACTTTTCTCTCTTTAGTACTCTGACATTTGGGAGCAAATATACAACGGACACAGGGGCTTTATTTTCCTAGTGGACCAAAGTTGAATATTTATTGGATTTTGTATATTTGAAGAAGAAAGAGACTGAATAAGAGATGGCAAGAAAAAGAAAGTGTGATTCAGGTTGATTACTTTCTTTTATGGATGTTTTCATGTTAGGAATTTTGCAGTGATGAAGGTATGGCCAGACATTGAGGCTGCCTCTGCAATGAATCCAGTGTTCTGGGTACAGGCTCCATCGAGGGGTTTTCAGAGTTGCCTGTACAGCAGTCCTATCTGAATTGATTTAGTCTTTGAGGAGTTACGGTGTGACTATTAAAATGTATTTATAAAAAAATATTTCAAAGCTGTACGTAGTCTTTTATGCATGTTTTACTTACTGTATATATTTGATTGAATTGTCACTTTTCGTATTCAAATCACAAACTGTTGTCAAACTGTCTAAAGTGTAAATGCTTTTGGAGACGTACGTCTTCACGGCAATGCTGTCAAAGGGCACAGTGCAATACATTCAGTCTTCCTCCATTTTGTCAATGTTTAATTGAAGACAGAGAATACACAATAGAAATAGTTATTTTCTTCATTTACCACTGAGTGTGTATTGAATAGGGCTGCCCCCGACTAAAAATAAATCTTGGTAGACCGAGAGTCATCTGTTATTTCGACCAATTGATTGGTTGAAATTTTAAAACGTGCCGAGCTCAGACTGTGTTTAAAAAAAATGTCAGTGAGTGACTGGGGGACTAGTATCCGTTGTCTCTCTGTCCTCCATGCTGCAGCGACCACCACAGAGCATCAACAGTGTGAATCGCGCTGTCCGTGTTGCTGAAGCTGCAACATAATGCCAGCAGCATACCACCCTGCCAGCAGCATACCACCCTGCCAGCAGCATACCACCCTGCCAGTAGTATATCACCCTGCCATCAGTATACCACCCTGCCATCAGTATACCACCCTGCCAGCAGCATACCACCCTGCCAGTAGTATATCACCCTGCCAGCAGTATACCACCCTGCCAGCAGTATACCACCCTGCCAGTATTATACCACCCTGCCAGCAGCATATCACCCTGCCAGTAGTATACCACCCTGCCAGTAGTATACCACCCTGCCAGCAGAATACCACCCTGCCAGCAGAATATCACCCTGCCAGCAGCATATCACCCTGCCAGTAGTATACCACCCTGCCAGCAGTATACCACCCTGCCAGCAGTATACCACCCTGCCAGCAGTATACCACCCTGCCAGCAGTATACCACCCTGCCAGTAGTATACCACCCTGCCAGTAGTATACCACCCTGCAAGTAGTATATCACCCTGCCAGCAGTCTACCACCCTGCCAGTAGTCTACCACCCTGCCAGTAGTATATCACCCTGCCAATAGCATACCACCCTGCCAACAGTCTACCACCCTGCCAGTAGTCTACCACCCTGCCAGTAGTATACCACCATGCCAGTAGTATACCACCCTGCCAACAGTATACCACCCTGCCAGTAGTATACCACCCTGCAACCCACTGCTGGCTTGCCTCTGAAGCTAAGCAGGGTTGGTCCCTGGATGGGAGACCAGATGCTGCTGGAAGTTGTGTTGGAGGGCCAGTAAGACGCACTCTTTCCTTTGGTCTAAAAAAATATCCCAATGCCCCAGGGCAGTGATTGGGGACATTGTCCTGTGTAGGGTGCTGTCTTTCAGATGGGATGTTAAACGGATGTCCTGACTTTCTGTGGTCACTAAATATCCTATGGTACTTATCATAAGAGTAGGGTTGTTAACCCTGGTGTCCTGACTTTCTGTGGTCACTCAAGATCCCATGGTACTTATCATAAGAGTAGGGTTGTTAACCCTGGTGTCCTGACTCTATGTGGACACTAAAGATCCCATGGTACTTATCATAAGAGTAGGGTTGTTAACCCTGGTGTCCTGACTCTCTGTGGACACTAAAGATCCCATGGTACTTATCATAAGAGTAGGGGTGTTAACCCTGGTGTCCTGATTCTCTGTGGTCACTAAAGATCCCATGGTACTTATCATAAGAGTAGGGGTGTTAACCCTAGTGTCCTGATTCTCTGTGGTCACTAAAGATCCCATGGTACTTATCATAAGAGTAGGGGTGTTAACCCTAGTGTCCTGACTAAATTCCCAATCTGGTCCTCATACCATCATGGTCACCTAATCATCCCCAGTCTACAATTGGCTCATCTATCCTCTCTCCTGTAACTATTCCCCAGGTCGTTGCTGTAAATGAGAATGTGTTCTCAGTCAGCCTACCTGGTAAAATAAGGGTAAAATATATAAATAAATAAATACAAATTATAGCCATTTCTTACTGAAGTTCAGTTTTAATTGTTTGGATTAAAACAGTCCCTTTTCCCTCAACGTGCACGTGACACGTATGCATCTCATGCACGTTAACGACAGGGCCTGACCTATAGCATATCATAATCACATCAATAAATGGGTTATAACAAACTCTGAACACCGTAACAGCAAAATGGATGCAGAGGACATGACAAACTGGAGATGGGGGAATGTGTACTGGTTTCTCAGGAAGTAAAGGGGAAGTCAGATGTGTGGAATAAATGTGACTAGTTGTTAAATACTGGAGATGAAGAAAAAGAAGGTAAGGAAGAAGCTTTGTCTGCGTATTATGTTTCCAAACAGATGCTGTTAGATTACAACAAACCTTTTCTGACTGTTTGGAACAGTTTAAACACTAAATAAATTATAAGCATACCAGAGTCTAACGTTTAAAAAACATTGAAAAGCCTTTATTAAAGCAAAGACTAGAAACAGTCACTTTCCGGACATGGAGCGGTTTATTGAATGTTTTGCTAATTATTTAAGGATCACTTTCTTATTAAATATTTTAACTACAATGCTTTATTGCTCATCCAAAGAAATATCAGTCGACCAAAAGCCTATAGACCAAACCAGTTGACTAAATAAGTCCAGGCCTAGAATTGAAACAATAGATGCCAATCTGTTTCTCTCTATTGGCTATATGCTGTTTTTGGATTGTTAGTGATATTGCCTTCTGGTAATAACAGAGTTTTTGCCAGAGTCGTCACACGTTGTTCACCGTTTTTTATTAAGTTCACATGACTCTCCGCCTGACGCTTCTGCCCTTTGGGGATGGATTTGTGTGTCTGGGTGGTTTGTATGCCAGTGTGTTTGATGTGCAAATTATGTGTAAAGGAATAGGTTCATGTACAGTAGATGTGTTCGGTCAGGCATCTCAATTCTCTCACTCTTGGAAGCCTTATCAAATGTTGATTGGTTTTACTAATACTGTACTTTCAAAGAGGCTGTTATTTTTTCCCCGAGCTGACAAGGTAAAAATCTGTCGTTCTGCCCCTGAACAAGGCAGTTAACCCACTGTTCCTAGGCTGTCATTGAAAATAAGAATTTGTTCTTAACTGACTTGCCTAGTTAAATAAAGGTAAAATAAAAATAAAAACCATTGACCCTGCTTTCAGTTTTACCCCACATGGGTTCACTAATATTGTTGTGTATTTCAAAGACAATTCAAGTGTCCTTCTTTTGAGGCAGATATGAGTTCTATATTTTACAGTAGTTCCATCCAGGTGTCAGTTAGTCAAACTCTATTCCACCCAGTTAGTTGAACTCTATTCCACCCAGTTAGTTGAACTCTATTCCACCCAGTTAGTTGAACTCTACTCCACCCAGTTAGTTGAACTCTACTCCACCCAGTTAGTTGAACTCTACTCCACCCAGTTAGTTCCACCCAGTTAGTTGAACTCTACTCCACCCAGTTAGTTGAACTTTATTCCACCCAGTTAGTTCCACCCAGTTAGTTGAACTCTACTCCACCCAGTTAGTTGAACTCTACTCCACCCAGTTAGTTGAACTCTACTCCACCCAGTTAGTTGAACTCTACTCCACCCAGTGAGTTCCACCCAGTTAGTTGAACTCTACTCCACCTAGTTAGTTGAACTCTACTCCACCCAGTGAGTTCCACCTAGTTAGTTGAACTCTATTCCACCCAGTTAGTTGAACTCTACTCCACCCAGTTAGTTGAACTCTACTCCACCCAGTTAGTTGAACTTTATTCCACCCAGTTAGTTCCACCCAGTTAGTTGAACTTTATTCCACCCAGTTAGTTCCACCCAGTTAGTTGAACTCTACTCCACCCACTTAGTTGAACTCTACTCCACCCAGTGAGTTCCACCCAGTTAGTTGAACTCTACTCCACCCAGTTAGTTCCACCCAGTTAGTTGAACTCTACTCCACCCACTTAGTTGAACTCTACTCCACCCAGTGAGTTCCACCCAGTTAGTTGAACTCTACTCCTCCCAGTTAGTTGAACTCTACTCCACCCAGTTAGTTGAACTCTACTCCACCCAGTTAGTTGAACTCTACTCCACCCAGTTAGTTGAACTCTACTCCACCCAGTGAGTTCCACCCACTTAGTTGAACTCTACTCCACCTAGTGAGTTGAACTCTACTCCACCCAGTTAGTTGAACTCTACTCCCCCCAGTTAGTTGAACTCTACTCCACCTAGTGAGTTGAACTCTACTCCACCCAGTTAGTTGAACTCTACTCCACCCAGTTAGTTGAACTCTACTCCACCCAGTTAGTTGAACTCTACTCCACCCAGTGAGTACCACCCAGTGAGTTGAACTCTACTCCACCCACTTAGTTGAACTCTACTCCACCCACTTAGTTGAACTCTACTCCACCCACTTAGTTGAACTCTACTCCACCCACTTAGTTGAACTCTACTCCACCCACTTAGTTGAACTCTACTCCACCCACTTAGTTGAACTCTACTCCACCCAGTTAGTTGAACTTTATTCCACCCAGTTAGTTCCACCCACTTAGTTGAACTCTACTCCACCCAGTGAGTTCCACCCAGTTAGTTGAACTCTACTCCACCTAGTTAGTTGAACTCTACTCCACCCAGTGAGTTCCACCCAGTTAGTTGAACTCTACTCCACCTAGTTAGTTGAACTCTACTCCACCCAGTTAGTTGAACTTTATTCCACCCAGTTAGTTCCACCCACTTAGTTGAACTCTACTCCACCCAGTGAGTTCCACCCAGTTAGTTGAACTCTACTCCACCTAGTTAGTTGAACTCTACTCCACCCAGTTAGTTGAACTCTACTCCACCCAGTTAGTTGAACTCTACTCCACCCAGTTAGTTGAACTCTACTCCACCCACTTAGTTGAACTCTACTCCACCCACTTAGTTGAACTCTACTCCACCCACTTAGTTGAACTCTACTCCAGCGAGCGAGTTCCACCCAGTTACTTGAACTCTACTCCACCCAGTTAGTTGAACTTTATTCCACCCAGTTAGTTCCACCCACTTAGTTGAACTCTACTCCACCTAGTGAGTTGAACTCTACTCCACCCACTTAGTTGAACTCTACTCCACCCACTTAGTTGAACTCTACTCCACCCACTTAGTTAAACTCTACTCCACCCAGTTAGTTTAACTTTATTCCACCCAGTTAGTTCCACCCAGTTACTTGAACTCTACTCCACCTAGTTACTTGAACTCTACTCCACCCAGTGAGTTCCACCCAGTTAGTTGAACTCTACTCCACCCATTTAGTTGAACTCTACTCCACCCAGTTAGTTCCACACAGTTAGTTGAACTCTACTCCACCCAGTTAGTTGAACTCTACTCCACCCAGTGAGTTCCACCCAGTGAGTTGAACTCTACTCCACCCACTTAGTTGAACTCTACTCCACCCACTTAGTTGAACTCTACTCCACCTAGTGAGTTGAACTCTACTCCACCCACTTAGTTGAACTCTACTCCACCCACTTAGTTGAACTCTACTCCACCCACTTAGTTGAACTCTACTCCACCCACTTAGTTGAACTCTACTCCACCCAGTGAGTTCCACCCAGTTAGTTGAACTCTACTCCACCCACTTAGTTGAACTCTACTCCACCCAGTGAGTTCCACCCAGTTAGTTGAACTCTACTCCACCTAGTTAGTTGAACTCTACTCCACCTAGTTAGTTGAACTCTACTCCACCCAGTTAGTTGAACTCTACTCCACCCAGTTAGTTGAACTTTATTCCACCCAGTTAGTTCCACCCACTTAGTTGAACTCTACTCCACCCAGTGAGTTCCACCCAGTTAGTTGAACTCTACTCCACCCAGTTAGTTTGAACTCTACTCCACCTAGTTAGTTGAACTCTACTCCACCCAGTTAGTTTGAACTCTACTCCACCTAGTTAGTTGAACTCTACTCCACCTAGTTAGTTGAACTCTACTCCACCCAGTTAGTTTGAACTCTACTCCACCTAGTTAGTTGAACTCTACTCCACCCACTTAGTTGAACTCTACTCCACCCAGTGAGTTCCACCCAGTTAGTTGAACTCTACTCCACCTAGTTAGTTGAATTCTACGCCACCCAGTGAGTTCCACCCAGTTAGTTGAACTCTACTCCACCTAGTTACTTGAACTCTACTCCACCTAGTTAGTTGAACTCTACTCCACCCAGTTAGTTGAACTCTACTCCACCCAGTTAGTTGAACTTTATTCCACCCAGTTAGTTCCACCCACTTAGTTGAACTCTACTCCACCCAGTTAGTTGAACTCTACTCCACCCAGTGAGTTCCACCCACTTAGTTGAACTCTACTCCACCTAGTTAGTTGAACTCTACTCCACCCACTTAGTTGAACTCTACTCCACCCAGTGAGTTCCACCCACTTAGTTGAACTCTACTCCACCTAGTTAGTTGAACTCTACTCCTCCCAGTTAGTTGAACTCTATTCCACCCAGTTAGTTCCACACAGTTAGTTGAACTCTACTCCACCCAGTTAGTTGAACTTTATTCCACCCAGTTAGTTCCACCCACTTACTTGAACTCTACTCCACCTAGTGAGTTGAACTCTACTCCACCCACTTAGTTGAACTCTACTCCACCCACTTAGTTGAACTCCACTCCACCCAGTTAGTTAAACTCTACTCCACCCAGTTAGTTGAACTTTATTCCACCCAGTTAGTTCCACCCAGTTAGTTGAACTCTACTCCACCCAGTTAGTTGAACTCTACTCCACCTAGTTAGTTGAACTCTACTCCACCCAGTTAGTTGAACTCTACTCCACCCAGTTAGTTGAACTCTACTCCACCCAGTTAGTTGAACTCTACTCCACCCACTTAGTTGAACTCTACTCCACCCACTTAGTTGAACTCTACTCCACCCACTTAGTTGAACTCTACTCCACCTAGTTAGTTGAACTCTACTCCACCCAGTTAGTTTGAACTCTACTCCACCTAGTTAGTTGAACTCTACTCCACCCAGTTAGTTTGAACTCTACTCCACCTAGTTAGTTGAACTCTACTCCACCCACTTAGTTGAACTCTACTCCACCCAGTGAGTTCCACCCAGTTAGTTGAACTCTACTCCACCTAGTTAGTTGAATTCTACGCCACCCAGTGAGTTCCACCCAGTTAGTTGAACTCTACTCCACCTAGTTACTTGAACTCTACTCCACCTAGTTAGTTGAACTCTACTCCACCTAGTTAGTTGAACTCTACTCCACCCAGTTAGTTGAACTCTACTCCACCCAGTTAGTTGAACTTTATTCCACCCAGTTAGTTCCACCCACTTAGTTGAACTCTACTCCACCCAGTTAGTTGAACTCTACTCCACCCAGTGAGTTCCACCCACTTAGTTGAACTCTACTCCACCTAGTTAGTTGAACTCTACTCCACCCACTTAGTTGAACTCTACTCCACCCAGTGAGTTCCACCCACTTAGTTGAACTCTACTCCACCTAGTTAGTTGAACTCTACTCCACCCAGTTAGTTGAACTCTACTCCACCCAGTTAGTTGAACTCTTCTCCACCCAGTTAGTTGAACTCTACTCCTCCCAGTTAGTTGAACTCTATTCCACCCAGTTAGTTCCACACAGTTAGTTGAACTCTACTCCACCCAGTTAGTTGAACTCTACTCCACCCAGTTAGTTGAACTTTATTCCACCCAGTTAGTTCCACCCACTTACTTGAACTCTACTCCACCTAGTGAGTTGAACTCTACTCCACCCACTTAGTTGAACTCCACTCCACCCAGTTAGTTAAACTCTACTCCACCCAGTTAGTTGAACTTTATTCCACCCAGTTAGTTCCACCCAGTTAGTTGAACTCTACTCCACCCAGTTAGTTGAACTCTACTCCACCTAGTTAGTTGAACTCTACTCCACCCAGTTAGTTGAACTCTACTCCACCCAGTTAGTTGAACTCTACTCCACCCACTTAGTTGAACTCTACTCCACCCACTTAGTTGAACTCTACTCCACCCACTTAGTTGAACTCTACTCCACCCACTTAGTTGAACTCTACTCCACCTAGTTAGTTGAACTCTACTCCACCCAGTTAGTTGAACTCTACTCCACCCAGTTAGTTGAACTTTATTCCACCCAGTTAGTTCCACCCACTTAGTTGAACTCTACTCAACCCACTTAGTTGAACTCTACTCCACCCAGTGAGTTCCACCCAGTTAGTTGAACTCTACTCCACCTAGTTAGTTGAACTCTACTCCACCCAGTGAGTTCCACCCAGTTAGTTGAACTCTACTCCACCTAGTTAGTTGAACTCTACTCCACCCAGTTAGTTGAACTCTACTCCACCCAGTTAGTTGAACTTTATTCCACCCAGTTAGTTCCACCCACTTAGTTGAACTCTACTCCACCCAGTTCGTTGAACTCTACTCCACCCACTTAGTTGAACTCTACTCCACCCAGTGAGTTCCACCCAGTTAGTTGAACTCTACTCCACCCAGTTAGTTGAACTCTACTCCACCCAGTTAGTTGAACTCTACTCCACCCAGTTAGTTGAACTCTACTCCACCCAGTTAGTTGAACTCTACTCCACCCAGTTAGTTCCACCCACTTAGTTGAACTCTACTCCACCCAGTTAGTTGAACTCTACTCCACCCAGTTAGTTGAACTCTACTCCACCCAGTTAGTTGAACTCTACTCCACCCAGTTAGTTCCACACAGTTAGTTGAACTCTACTCCACCCAGTTAGTTGAACTCTACTCCATCCAGTGAGTTCCACCCAGTTAGTTGAACTCTACTCCACCCAGTTAGTTGAACTCTACTCCACCTAGTGAGTTGAACTCTACTCCACCCACTTAGTTGAACTCTACTCCACCTAGTGAGTTGAACTCTACTCCACCCACTTAGTTGAACTCTACTCCAGCGAGCGAGTTCCACCCAGTTAGTTGAACTCTACTCCACCCAGCGAGTTCCACCCAGTTAGTTGAACTCTACTCCACCTAGTTAGTTGAACTCTACGCCACCCAGTGAGTTCCACCCAGTTAGTTGAACTCTACTCCACCCAGTTAGTTGAACTCTACTCCACCCAGTTAGTTGAACTCTTCTCCACCCACTTAGTTGAACTCTACTCCACCCAGTTAGTTGAACTCTACTCCACCCAGTTAGTTGAACTCTACTCTAGCGAGCGAGTTCCACCCAGTTAGTTGAACTCTACTCCACCTAGTTAGTTGAACTCTACGCCACCCAGTGAGTTCCATCTAGTTAGTTGAACTCTATTCCGCCCAGTTAGTTGAACTCTATTCCGCCCAGTTAGTTGAACTCTATTCCACCCAGTTAGTTGAACTCTATTCCACCCAGTTAGTTGAACTCTACTCCACCCAGTTAGTTGAACTCTACTCCACCCAGTTAGCTGAACTCTATTCCACCCAGTGAGTTCCACCCAGTGAGTTCCACCCAGTTAGTTGAACTCTACTCTACCCAGTTAGTTGAACTCTACTCCACCCAATGAGTTCCACCCAGTTAGTTGAACTCTACTCCACCTAGTTAGTTGAACTCTACTCCACCTAGTTAGTTGAACTCTACTCCACCTAGTTAGTTGAACTCTACTCCACCTAGTTAGTTGAACTCTACTCCACCCAGTTAGTTGAACTCTACTCCACCCAGTTAGTTGAACTCTACTCCACCCAGTGAGTTCCACCCAGTTAGTTGAACTCTGTTCCACCCAGTTAGTTGAACTCTACTCCACCCAGTTAGTTGAACTCTACTCCACCCAGCAGTCAGTTGATGGTACTTTAGAAAGGGGCAAAACTGGAGGAAAGGTTTCTTGCTTTGCTGCCCAAAGAGCCATGGCCGTCTCCTTTCTCTTTCCTGTGGGAAAACGTCAAAACGAGGGCTAGTGATCTCTGGGGACTCAAGCTCCCATAATGACCTGCTCTCTGCAGTGCCATATTAGGACGTTGTGCGAGCTGGCGTGGTACTGGGAACATCCATGCCAACTCTGGGACAGAACTGTTTCCAGTGATCTGAGCATTGAGGCCCTAACTTTACTGTAGGACTGACTACACACCCACACACACGGGCAGAAAGGCAAACTACACACACACACTGTTTTCCCGTCTCTTATCCATCAAATACTTACTCAGATATGTGTTATCGACTGATCATTACCACATTACCATATCTGGGATCACCACCATCTTCAATCTTGACCACTTTGAACCGTAGCAGTATTTGGGTGCATTATCTTTTAAATCAGGCATAGTTGATCTAAAGATATTTCATAGGTTATTCTTAGCTCTGTGTGTCCCTGCTTGGAGCCGGTAGTCTGCTAGCTTGTTTGTCTCCAGCTAACAGGCTACTAGAGGAGCTAGCCATGCTGTACAGAGGCCACCCCACACACCTCTGCCCAGAAGGTCTTTGTATTCAGGGCTGAGGGTGGCTATCTGAGGGAGGGCAGGTGGCTGCTCCACACAGGGCCAGGGGAGGGAGGATGTGAGGAGATCTCTCTCACAGACTATCTCTCCCTCTCTCCCCCTCTCCCCCCCACCATACTGCCCAGTGCAGGGCTTTCATCGCCCGACTCCAGGTCTCATAATCAGCCTCAAGTAAGAAAAACAAACGTCCATTTCACCCATTGTGTTACGATTAACCTGAACTGTTAACAATGGAGGAAAGGGTTACAGTGCTTCCTGCGGAAGACACACACACACACACACACACACACTCCATCACTAACCACCAGCATCACCAAACACAGTCTGTGTTTTTCTCCCTCCCTCCCCACTCACGCAAAGGCTCTTGTTATATCACTGGGCTTTTTAACACTAGAAGAGCAGAGTGAGTCATTTTCACTCAATATGAATTTAAAATGAAAATATCTCTGCCATTTCATGCCCCTTCCTCCTTGACTTTTCCTAAATACGTCTATTTAACACACGTTGGTGTAAGAATTCCATTATCACAAACAGAGTTTGTGTTATAAGCAGTTTTAAAGAGGACATGTTTATTTTCTTTCCTGGAGTGCCAAAAAGTGACTTTTTAAAATCCTACAGAGTCACATGCAGGTAAGACATGATTTCTATATATTATCAGAAAGAGCAGATTCAGAGTTTCCAAAACCCTTACCATTGCCAAATAACTCAGAGAATTGAAGAGACAAGGTCCATTTAAAAATGTATATTTTTCCCCACACATGAGCACGCGGCAACAGATAGCCTACAGTCACATAAACTAATGAAAGTGCTATTTTGTTTCCTATTCTGTTGCCCAAAACCTTCATAAACACAACCATATTTATTAGACTGTTAGAATCTTTTGAGTCAAAATGACTGCTCATTGGCTCAAAATGGGGGTCCGCCCTCGAGGCGGATCTCAGGGTCCGAGATGATAACCCTAGCGAACTTACACATGGATCCTTATCCGTGATGAAGCCTAGGGCCGATACAGGCCCCCGTCCAGGGTGCATCCCAAATGACACCCTATTCCATCCTTATATAGTGCACAGCTTTTGACCAGGGTTCATGTACTGTAACAAGGACTGGACTGGGAGAAAAAAATTAAATAGTGGTTCTGTGTGTCGTTTGGGGCCTTAGTTCCGCCCACCATTCAGTTGTTTGTTTATTCCTATATTCTTCTGTACATTCTCCTGCTCTCTCTTGGTTTCAGTGTTTCTCTATGGAAGTAGAAACACAGTCTTGATGGATGGAGGGAGAGAGGGAGGCAGTCGGTCCACTTGGTGCATTAAGGAGTTTGTCGTTGTTAGCTGGAGATTGGTATAACCAACGGGGTCTAACAGTTTATTATCACTGACTAATACTTTTACCCCCACAACAAAACTATTTTCTAAAACAAACTGCATTTTATATATATATATATATATATATATATATATATATATATATATATATATGATTCACTTCCCCACATGGATCTTTACCAAATACACTGGTATGTTTTGGACTACTATTAGCACATTTTAGTTTTACATACAGGCGTCTTGGTTGAACCAATTGCTTAATCTATTTATTTTGTATCCATGGATAACCATTAGTCTGTGGGATGGATATCCATTAGTCTGTGGGATGGATATCCATTAGTCTGTGGGATGGATATCCATTAGTCTGTGGGATGGATATCCATTAGTCTGTGGGATGGATATCCATTAGTCTGTGGGATGGATATCCATTAGTCTGTGGGATGGATATCCATTAGTCTGTGGGATGGATATCCATTAGTCTGTGGGATGGATATCCATTAGTCTGTGGGATGGATGACCATTAGTCTGTGGGATGGATGACCATTAGTCTGTGGGATGGATGACCATTAGTCTGTGGGATGGATGACCATTAGTCTGTGGGATGGATGACCATTAGTCTGTGGGATGGATGACCATTAGTCTGTGGGATGGATGACCATTAGTCTGTGGGATGGATGACCATTAGTCTGTGGGATGGATGACCATTAGTCTGTGGGATGGATGACCATTAGTCTGTGGGATGGATGACCATTAGTCTGTGGGATGGATGACCATTAGTCTGTGGGATGGATGACCATTAGTCTGTGGGATGGATGACCATTAGTCTGTGGGATGGATGACCATTAGTCTGTGGGATGGATGACCATTAGTCTGTGGGATGGATATCCATTAGTCTGTGGGATAGATATCCATTAGTCTATGGGATGGATAACCATTAGTCTGTGGGATGGATATCCATTAGTCTTTGGGATTAACGGGGGATGACTAGAGCGGCGTTTGTGTGACAAGGGCGGATCTCAAAGAATTATAACTGCGGGCCGGGTCTTTTTACATAAGTGTCTGTAGGTAAGGGGTGCTTCATCCCAGGACATAGTGTCTGTAGGTAAGGGGTTCTTCATCCCAGGACATAGTGTCTGTAGGTAAGGGGTTCTTCATCCCAGGACATAGTGTCTGTAGGTAAGGGGTTCTTCATCCCAGGACATAGTGTCTGTAGGTAAGGGGTTCTTCATCCCAGGACATAGTGTCTGTAGGTAAGGGGTTCTTCATCCCAGGACATAGTGTCTGTAGGTAAGGGGTTCTTCATCCCAGGACATAGTGTCTGTAGGTAAGGGGTTCTTCATCCCAGGACATAGTGTCTATAATACTGTAAGGGGTTCTTCTACATAGAAGGTCATAGTAAATCCCAGGACATAGTGTCTATACTACTGTAAGGGGTTCTTCTACCGAGAAGACCATAGGAAATCCCAGGACATAGTGTCTATAATACTGTTATAAGCTCACATAGTTGCTGTCACAAACTCTTAACTCCACACACTTGTCACTGACTAGTTGAATATTAATTTCCCACTGAGCAAACAATTTCTGTACTTTTTGTTCTGCTTGCAGCCCCGGGTGTCCTGAAAGGAAAATGGTGAAATGCTTCATTGTGATGCTAAATATAAGGGCTGGACTAGCAAATAAATGAAAATATCATTTTTTCTCGGGACTGCCAGGGTTAAAAGTATTGCATTGGTTTAGAGCATAGTGTTCACCAAATGTCTTATACCGATGTACTGCTTTTAAATCATGAGAAAGAGTAAAGGACTGCCACACTTCAGGGAGAGATCTGGAATTGGTCTGTTGGTGACCAGACTGTTGGTCAGCCGCTATGGTCTTGGTAGCTAGTGCTGGATGGTCCCTGTCTCTGTGCTGAGCCAGTCAGACAGTGGCTGTGTCTGCTACTGTGACTGTGTGTGGATGCCACTAACTGTGACTGTGTGTGGATGCCACTAACTGTGACTGTGTGTGGATGCCACTAACTGTGACTGTGTGTGGATGCCACTAACTGTGACTGTGTGTGGATGCCACTAACTGTGACTGTGTGTGGATGCCACTAACTGTGACTGTGTGTGGATGCCACTAACGGTGACTGTGTGTGGATGTCACTGACTGTGTGTGGATTAGAGCTTGACCGATTAATCCACACACAGTCACACAGTTAATTTTGAACTTGTCAGCTCAGGGATTCAATCTTGCAACCTTAGGGTTAACTAGTCCAATGCTCTAACCACCTGCCTCACGAGGAGCCTGCCTGTTACGCGAATGCAGTAAGAAGCCACGGTAAGTTGCTAGCTAGCATTAAACTTATCTTATAAGAAACAATCAGTCAATCATAATCACTAGTTATAACTACACATGGTTGATGATATTACTAGTTTATCTAGCGTGTCCTGCATTGCATATAATCGATGCAGTGTGCATTCGTGAAAAAGGACTGTCGTTGCTCCAACGTGTATCTAACCATAAACACCAAAGCCTTTCTTAAAATCAATACACAGAAGTATATATTTTTTAACCTGCATATTTAGCTAAAAGAAATCCAGGTTAGCAGGCAATATTAACCAGGTGAAATTGTGTCACCTCTTGCGTTCATTGCACGCAGAGTCAGTGTATATGCAACAGTTTGGGCTGCCTGGCTCATTGCGAACTAATTTGCCAGAGTTTTACGTAATTATGACATAACATTGAAGGTTCTGCAATGTAACAGGAATATTTAGACTGATGGATGCCACCCGTTAGATAAAATACGGAACGGTTCCGTATTTCATTGAAAGAATAAACCTCTTGTTTTCGAGATGATAGTTTCCGGATTCGACCATATTAATGACCTAAGGCTCGCATTTCTGTGTGTTATTATGTTATAATTAAGTCTATGATTTGATAGAGCAGTCTGACTGAGCGATGGTAGGCACCAGCAGGCTCATAAGCATTCATTCAAACAGCACTTTTGTGTGTTTTGCCAGCAGCTCTGCTGTTTATGACTTCAAACCTATCAACCCCCGAGATTAGGCTGGTGTAACGATGTGATGTGAAATGGCTAGCTAGTTAGCGGGGTGTGCGCTAATAGCGTTTCAAACGTCACTCGCTCTGAGACTTGGAGTAGTTGTTCCCCTTGCCCTGCAGGGGCCACGGATTTTGTGGAGCGATGGGTAACGCTGCTTCGAGTGTGGCTGTTGTCGTTGTGTTCCTGGTTCGAGCCCAGGTAGGGGTCGAGGAGAGGGATGGAAGCTATACTGTTACACTGGCAATACTATAGTGCCTTTAAGAACATCCAATAGTCAAAGGTATATGAAATACAAATGGTATAGAGAGAAATAATCCTATAATTGCTATAATAACTACAACCTAAAACTTCTTACCTGGGAATATTGAAGACTCATGTTAAAAGGAACCACCAGCTTTCATATGTTCTCATGTTCTGAGCAAGGAACTTAAACGTTAGCTTTTTTACATGGCACATATTGCACTTTTACTTTCTTCTCCAACACTTTGTTTCTGCATTATTTAAACCAAATTGAACATGTTTCATTATTTATTTGAGGCTAAATGGATTTTTATTGATGTATTATATTAAGTTAAAATAAGTGTTCATTCAGTATGGTTGTAATTGTCATTATTACAAATACATTTAAAAAATCGGTATCGGCTTTTTTTGTCGTCCAATAATCGGTATCGGCGTTGAAAAATCATAATCGGTCGACCTCTAGTGTGGATGCCACTAACGGTGACTGTGTGTGGATGCCACTAACGGTGACTGTGTGTGGATGCCACTAACGGTGACTGTGTGTGGATGCCACTAACGGTGACTGTGTGTGGATGCCACTAACGGTGACTGTGTGTGGATGCCACTAACGGTGACTGTGTGTGGATGCCACTAACGGTGACTGTGTGTGGATGCCACTAACGGTGACTGTGTGTGGATGCCACTAACGGTGACTGTGTGTGGATGCCACTAACGGTGACTGTGTGTGGATGCCACTAACGGTGACTGTGTGTGGATGCCACTAACTGCGACTGTGTGTGGATGCCACTAACTGCGACTGTGTGTGGATGCCACTAACTGCGACTGTGTGTGGATGCCACTAACTGCGACTGTGTGTGGATGCCACTAACTGCGACTGTGTGTGGATGCCACTCACTGCGACTGTGTGTGGATGCCACTCACTGCGACTGTGTGTGGATGCCACTCACGGTGACTGTGTGTGGATGCCACTCACTGCGACTGTGTGTGGATGCCACTCACTGCGACTGTGTGTGGATGCCACTCACTGCGACTGTGTGTGGATGCCACTCACGGTGACTATGTGGAAAGTGTAGTTGCATTATTTAGAGTGTTCTGTTCCAGATAAACATCAATAATGGAAACCAGGGTAATTAATTTTTGAAAAGAGGGTTTGCTTGCATTTTCGTGTGTGTGTGAGAGAGTGTGTGTGTGTGTGTGTGTGTGTGTGTGAGAGAGTGTGTGTGTGTGTGTGAGAGTACCAGTCCCTCATATCTAGTGATGGGGGGATAATCGAAAGTCACATATCTGGATATCATTTTTTAAAACAGCATTACCTGCACCAAAACTCCAGTATTTTTTCCTCATAGCTTGTTCTCCATCTTCATTTTAAATAGGGAGCCAGTTTGTTTTCAGCACTTTTATTTCCATGACTGACCAAAACGATCTTTGTCATGGCTCAGTCTTGCCCCTCTGCAGCAGACATATGGTGAGAAATATGTTTTGAATCGCAGTATAGAATCACAATACATAGAGAATCGTTGTAATCATAATACTTAAGTATAACACCAAAGTATCGTGATAATATAGTGTCGTAAGGTCCCAGCCTTACTCTCACGCTTGGTCGCCCTGGGATACAGATGCAGGTTGGTGGCATTGATATCTGGCAGTCTGGACCAGCTACATAGGCTTACTGTACATAGCCTTCAGATTACAGGCCTACCTAAGAGTAGAGCAAAACAACTGGCTAGGTACTGCTCTGTTTCAGCTGTTATGGGCAGCCTAGCTGTGTAGAGGAGAAGGTACTGCTCTGTTTCAGCTGTTATGGGCAGCCTAGCTGTGTAGAGGAGAAGGTACTGCTCTGTTTCAGCTGTTATGGGCAGCCTAGCTGTGTGGAGGAGAAGGTACTGCTCTGTTTCAGGTGTTATGGGCAGCCTAGCTGTGTGGAGGAGAAGGTACTGCTCTGTTTCAGCTGTTATGGGCAGCCTAGCTGTGTGGAGGAGAAGGTACTGCTCTGTTTCAGCTATTATGGGCAGCCTAGCTGTGTGGAGGAGAAGGTACTTTTTGTTTCCTTATGTGTCCTTACATCAACTACCTTTAAAATGTTTGAATCTTTTATGATGTAATGTGATTTGTGGATTCTAATAAAGTATTTAAAGTGTGTAGGTACTGTGTGAGCACTCTTGTGTGTGTCCTATAATCACAGTTATTCTATTCTGGTGGTGCCCTGTCAGAACGGGGATCCCAGTGGACTAACGTGTCACTACCTCCATGGTTCTTCTCTTGTGATTTTAACACAGACTTGTATTACATGCGTTATTGTAACGTGAGAACAATAATATAGAGCTTGACTGGTAACCAGAGTTGAGCTGACCGGATGGGATCTATTCCACACCACTGTCATATGAGTGTTGTTTTAAGAAGAGCGGGAGCAGAGGTAAGGAGGCTATAGAGTATTAGAAAAGAATGAAAGAGACAGAAGAAGTGTGGGATCCATCCCTTTCATTGCTTAGTGTTGTTTGAAGAAGAGGTTGAGGAAGGAGAGGTAAGGAAGGCATGTATTAAGAAGTGAATGATGTAATAAATTAAGGAAACAGACAGATGCAAGTTGATTTAAAGTGTGTGAGAGAGAAGGAGAGAAAGAGTAAGCGTGTGAGGAAGGTGAAGTGACCTGACCACTGGGACATTAAAATTGCATGATGGCCTTAATTCACCCTATACTGCACCTCACTCAGTGCTGAGGAAGGCATGGGGGTTCTTTCCTACCCAGACCTCCTGCTGGGACTGCTGTTATGTTGTCTCTAGCAGTGGAAGGGGAGGCTGCTGCCAGTCTAGGCTGGGACTATGCAGAGAGCCTCGTGGAGACTTCTTAGGATATCAGGGTTTTTCTGTATCAAAAAGGGTCTTAGGTGGTGGCCATGGCAGGGGGGCGTGACAATGGACAATTCTGGCTGAACTATTATGCCACTTTTCTGCAATTCTACACATTTTGACATGCATCTGAGAGAACATGTTGCAATTTTAAAGCAAATTTACTCAAATTCTATGCATTTTTCCATGGCTATTGCTGTGTTCTTTTGCTCAAACATATCAATATACATCCCGAAAATGTATTTTGGACTTCGATACAATATTTGGACATCGTGTCAACATTGATTCAACATGCCTTAAACCCAAACAATGTTAATTCATTATAGACATGTCTGTGTTGTAAAAATCTGCCTGCCTACTACTTAAACTGGGTACTAATCGTACCACTATATAGCACATACTATTTAGTAAAAAGCATGCCACTACAAAAATCATGACGTCGATGATCTTCAAGTCGGAGAAGTCAGAGCTCTAAGATGGTGTCTGAGTTTCTGACTTGTAATTCCAAGTTGGATGACCGTTCAAAAGCATTTTTGCCCAATCGGAGAGTTTTCCCCCAGTTGTCTTGAACGCAGCATCAGTTACGGCTTCACATATGAACCGGAAAGCATCGTCTGTAGCCCTACCCAGTGACCTTTCACTACACAGGAGTGAAGTTGTTTTGGGCTACACTTAACTAAGTAGCTACCATTTATTTGGAACGACGTAAACTTGAGTGTACCGTATGCCTACACGTGTATCTCAACTGAAGAGTCACCTGAAGCTTGAGAGGAATGGGAGGTGCAGTAGAGGAATGCAGTGCTGAGAAAGAGGGCTCGTAATGAGGACGACTGGCTAGTACTACTCTGAACTGTGTGATGAGCTTTCTGGCGCCCAGAGCTGCTGAAACATCACCCAAGTGGGTTCCACACATTGTGAAGGAGCAGTCCAGTTGCTACACGACTCAGGCTGGTTCCCAGAGTAGCTCTCTAAAATATCGTCAGACTCCATCTACATCAACTATCGCCCTGACCACCTTCCTTTGGTCAACCCATGAACTCTCCATCTTTGGAGGATGTATGTAGTCAGACTTGACCTCTATTGGTTGACCTACTGTAGTCAAGTATAGCTGGGCTACTCATGGTAATATATTGCTTGTTGCTTTTTTTCCTTGTGATACGCTTTGTTATAAAAAGCATTATAGAAATGTAATCAATTATTATTATATCGAAGATGGTTTATTTAGTTTAGTAGAGGGAAAAGCTGCCGACACCTGTGCTTTAATAGAAAATGGATACTAGCAATAGCAGTGTCGGGGTACATTTTTTTTCTTTCAAGAAGAGCTAGTTGTTAACATGCACCTTCAACAATATAACTCAGATGTGCGAGTGCAATTTTTAATCATGAAATGTTGAAAGAGGCATACCTACAAGGAAAGAGGCATACCTAGTCAATTGTACAACTGAATGCCTTCAACTGAAATGTTACTTCCGCATTTAACCCAACCCCTCTGAATCAGAGAGGTGTGTGGGGGGGCTGCCTTAATCGACATCCACGTCATCGGCGCTTGGGTTAACTGCCTTGCTCAGGGGCAGAACGACAGATTTGTACCTTGCCAGCTCGGGGAGTCGATCCAGCAACCTTTCGGTGACTGGCCCAACGCTCCAAAAAACACACCAACAGTAGATATAATTTTGTTACAAACAAGAAACAGTTTAAAATGAAAAAACAGAACTCCACCTTGGACACCAAAAATAGTACAAAATGAATAAATGAATAACTATATATAAAATACATACAGAATACTTAGAACTACTTAATCATGCCCTGTAAAATGACCATAAGGCATGCCTCCATGGCAGTCACCTCCTCCCGCTCCTTCTCCAGCCTCCACATCTGGACCCTTCTGGGAGGGAGAGGAGCCCACAGCTGCACCTTGGGAGGATGAGTAGATGATGATGCAATGGCAGCCCCACAGTGCCTCATCCATCACAGCATACCACTTCCAGGAAGCAGCTGTGGCCTCCTCTCCCTCCGTGCTGACTCCGGTGGGTGGAGCTTTCAACTCCTAAAAAAGATGGAAAAGGATAGCGTTCAGCATCAAACATACTTCATGTAAATCCCTGTAACGGGTATTATTTCAACTGCAGTACATTTCTCTGGAATACTTGCACATTTCTAACATGTATATCTTCACACTTACATGAATGTGCCATTTGAAGCATAGGAAATCGATGGGAAAGGGTTGTTTCTCTCAGAGAAAAAGGATCACTTTATTAGCTAAGTACAGCACAGTAATAAATGTCAAGATAACATACAGTAGCGTACCATGTATTTTTGCTTAAGGTTTTTCACCCATGCAGGTGACAGCTGCCCCTCCAGCTCTCACTCCTTTATGTAGATCCTAAGAAGACTTAACCAATATATAAGCCAAGTAGAGTTGTGTGAACTTGTGTAGATTGCTAGACTGCCACATGCTTTATCAAATTGAAGTTCCAAGTTGAAACAGTAATGAGTGCAGCTTACCATTACTTTCACCATAACAGGTTATGTGGAATGAAACTAGACCCGTTCAGGTAGAAACTAATATAGACCTGTTCAGGCTTTAACCGTTCAGGTAGAAACTAATATAGACCTGTTCAGGCTGTAACCGTTCAGGCAGAAACTAATATAGACCTGTTCAGGCTTTAACCGTTCAGGTAGAAACTAATATAGACCTGTTCAGGCAGTAACTAATATAGACCCGTTCAGGCAGTAACTAATATAGACCCGTTCAGGCAGTAACTAATATAGACCCGTTCAGGCAGTAACTAATATAGACCCGTTCAGGCTGTAACTAATATAGACCCGTTCAGGCAGTAACTAATATAGACCCGTTCAGGCAGTAACTAATATAGACCCGTTCAGGCTGTAACCATTCAGGAAGAAACTAATATAGCATAGCATCAACACAGATAAACTGAGGTGAAAAATTGAAGAAAAGAGAAGTGTTGGGACCAGGAATGTGGACAATAGGAATGTAGGCTACTGCGTTACTGTAGTTATAGCTATTGCATAGTGCAGGCAACAGAGAGCTAGCTATGGCCACATTACTTACTCAAAACCTTACGTTGGTGCCATTTCAGGTGTTCACGAGTTGTTCGCCACTGAATTAAATGCCTTCTATTGTCATCAGACCCTGCAACAGTTTGAACAAAAGCCTTGGCTAATTAGCTAGCTAGCTAATTAGGCTAAAGTTAAATATGAAGTGGTCGCTCAACAGCAAGTAACTAAGGTTACTGTTCGAACAGTTAGAACTTCTACTCCTACTAGCTAGCTAAAAGCAAAGCAGGCAGCAAGCTGCAAATCTGTTTTCAAATCTGTGTGATGAAACAGTCGCGATCCTTTTAAAGAGAACAAAAACGACGAACATTTTAACACCACCACAGAAGCTTCTCTATTCGCCATCTTCCAAGAGTTCTAGCTATCAAAACTTGCAGCTCCCCACTTCCAATGCGAAATTTCCAATAATTGTGCTGCAAATTATACAAGGTGAAAAGCTGAAATTAGTATAAAATCCTGGCATTTAAAACATACTCGATTTTTGAAAATTCACATTCTATTTTCTAACTACTTTCGCAAAACTAAGATATTGTATCGTTTTCCGCAGTGCATCGCCATATCTAATTGATCAACTGATTATCAGCTGTTTTCAAAGCCAAAATTAGTATGACATCCGGGCATTTAACGTATACTTGATTTATTGCATACTCAAAAGGCATACTATTTAGAACGTAAGTATAGGTATTCAGACACTGCCATTGTTCAAATTAGTTTCATCTGCTGACCACACACACTGTTTAATATTACTCATGTGAGCAGTGTGAGTACCATTGTGAGTACGTGAGTACCATTGTGAGTACATGAGTACCATTGTGAGTACATGAGTACCATTGAGTACATTCCTTGGTAAAATGCAGCTGTTTTTATTTCAATATCAAATCATTTCTGGGTAACAATTAAGTACCTTACTGTGATTTGTTTTCAATTAAAATGGTCAAAAATAAACAAATAGCTTCTCAGCAAAGAGCAATTTTTCAAGCTAGGACTTTTCTGGGAGAGGTATGAGTGGGGGGAGGGGGAACTGAAAACTTGCTGTTATTGGCAGAGAGGTTTGGAACTCTCCTAGCCAACCAAAACAGGCTGAAATGTCAGGTGTTCTTTTCAAACAGCTCTTACACTAAAAGGGCATGATTATTTTCACAATTTCACAGTATCATTACAATCTCATAGTGTGGAAATATATATAGAACACAGAAAAATCATGTTTTTGACTGCACTGGGCCTTTTAATAGTTGTATTTTCTTGGTTAATATGCACCACCACCTCACTTTCTTTCTTTCCTCGTCTTTATCTGTCTCTATCTCTATCTCGCTCCCTAAGGCAAGTTTGCAGCCCATGTGATTATAGGGGCTGAGTTCTCAAACAGAAAGCTTTGAGGGAGCAGAAATGATACACCCTCCAGCGATGGGACTGGTAGCAATAAAATGCTTGATAAGTGCATCATAAGCATGCTTTTAAACAGCTCTTTGTTCTGGGGTTTTGCTGGTTTTAAAAATGTCAAATCCTCCTGTGACACCGGTCCCATACAGGGTACAAAGGTTGGTAATAGCTGACACATACACACACACACACACACACACACACACACACACACTGTCTTGCCCAATTAACCTTGTGGGAACAGTCCCATTCAAAATCCTATTAACCTTAACCCTAACTTTAACCCAATAACCTAACCATAGCCCTAAACCTAATCCGAGCTCCTAACCCTATCTCCTAACCCTAAAACTAACCCTAGCTCCTAACACTAAAACAACCCTATCTCCTAACCCTAAAACTAACCCTAGCTCCTAACACTAAAACAACCCTAGCTCCTAACCCTAAAACTAACCCTAGCTCCTAACACTAAAACAACCCTAGCTCCTAACCCTAAAACTAACCCTAGCTCCTAACCCTAAACCTAACCCTCAAACTAACCCTAGCTCCTAACCCTCAAAATAACCCTAGCTCCTTACCCTCAAACTAACCCTAGCTCCTCACCCTAAAACTAACCCTAGCTCCTCTCCCTAAAACTAACCCTAGCTACTAACCCTCAAACTAACCCTAGCTCCTAACCCTCAAACTAAACCCTAGCTCCTCACCCTAAAACTAACCCTAGCTCCTAACCCTAACACTAGCTCCTAACCCTAAAACTAACCCTAGCTCCTCAACCTAAAACTATGCCTAGCTCCTAACCCTAAAACTATGCCTAGCTCCTAACCCTAAAACTAACCCTAGCTCCTAACCCTAAACCTATCCCTAGCTCCTCACCCTAAAACTAACCCTAGCTCCTCACCCTAAAACTAACCCTAGCTCCTCACCCTAAAACTAACCCTATCTCCTGACCCTAAAACTAACCCTAGCTCCTAACCCTAACCCTAGCTCCTAACCCTAAACCTAACCCTAGCTCCTCACCCTCAAACTAAACCCTAGCTCCTAACCCTAACACTAACCCTAGCTCCTAACCCTAACCCTACCCCTATCTCCTCACCCTCAAACTAAACCCTAGCTCCTCACCCTAACCCTAGCTCCTAACCCTCAAACTGAACCCTAGCTCCTCACCCTAACCCTAACTCCTCACCCTCAAACTAAACCCTAGCTCCTCACCCTAACCCTAGCTCCTAACCCTCAAACTAAACCCTAGCTCCTCACCCTAACCCTAACTCCTCACCCTCAAACTAAACCCTAGCTCCTCACCCTAACCCTTAATGTAATTATACCACTAACACTAATTGTAACTTTAGGTCATTAGCATGGTTCAGCCACCGTGTTTCATTGTGATTTTAATAAGGCTGTTGTTAGTGGTGAGCAGCTCCATGCTCACTGCCATGTTTATTTCCTCAGTAATGAGTACTGGTTGATGAACCTGTAATGGATACCATGGTAGATGTACAGTATTATGAGTTGCATGGATGTATGTATATGACTGTGTCTCTCTGCCTTCATATGACCTTTCTGTGTACTGTATAATGAGAAGTAAGGTTTGGCTGTATAACAGTCACATGTATTTCTCCAGACTTCATACGAGGCTGAGCTCACAGAAAAGCTAAACGCGTGTTCTCATAAACTTGAGCATGCGACTTAGTTCCAATCGCAACTCGCCGTGGTTACGTCACTCGCCGTGGTTACGTCACTCGCCGTGGTTACGTCACTCGCCGTGGTTACGTCACTCGCCGTGGTTACGTCACGCGCCGTGGTTACGTCACGCGCCGTGGTTACGTGGCCCTGTTGTCATGTGATGCCGTCAGAATGACCAGTGGTTTCTCATTGTCGGATGTGGTTAGTTCCTCTGGGGTTTCTGTCATATAGCCATGTAAAACGATACCCACACACCATTAAAGGCTCACACTGTTTTATTGTGCCTTTCCAGCCAAAGATCTTCTTCTGGGGTCAACATTTTGGTCCCATGTGAATGTACTGTACACTACATTAGCATTTTTTAACTAGCCATAACATGCCATTCAGCAGACGCTTTTATCCAACGAAACTTACAGTAGTACAGTACAGAGTGTATACATTTTTACATGTGACCCCAGCGGGAATTGAACCCACACGACCCTAGCGTTGCTAGCACCACACACTTACCAACTGAGCCACACAGGACCACAGCTGTGGTAACTGGGCCAGAATAAGCCCCTGCTGTGATAGTGACCTAACGTTCCCTGAGTCTGCTTTTACACCACGGGACGGCCAGTTGTGACATTTGAGAAGTTTTTGTTTTGTTTGTTTTGGTCAAGTGACAGAGAGAGACATGGAGACATGGAGAGACATGCAGACAGAGAGACAGACCGAGAGAGAGAGAGAGAGACAGAACCGAGAGAGAGAGAGAGACAGACCGAGAGAGAGAGAGAGAGGACAGAACCGAGAGAGAGAGAGAGACAGACCGAGAGAGAGACAGACCGGAGAGAGAGAGAGAGAGAGACAGACCGAGAGAGAGAGAGACAGACCGAGAGAGAGAGAGAGAGACAGACCGAGAGAGAGAGAGAGAGAGACAGACCGAGAGAGAGACAGAGAGAGAGACAGACCGAGAGGAGAGACGACCGAGAGAGAGAGAGAGAGAGAGAGAGAGACAGACCGAGAGAGAGAGAGGACAGACCGAGAGAGAGAGAGAGACAGACCGAGAGAGAGAGAGAGACAGACCGAGAGAGAGAGAGAGACAGACCGAGAGAGAGAGAGAGACAGACCGAGAGAGAGAGAGACAGACCGAGAGAGAGAGAGAGACAGACCGAGAGAGAGAGAGAGACAGACCGAGAGAGAGAGAGACAGACCGAGAGAGAGACAGAGACCGACGAGCGAGGAGCGAGACAGACGAGAGAGAGAGAGAGACAGACCGAGAGAGAGAGAGAGACAGACCGAGAGAGAGAGAGAGGACAGACCGAGAGAGAGAGAGACAGACCGAGAGAGAGAGAGAGACAGACCGAGAGAGAGAGAGAGACAGACCGAGGAGAGAGAGAGACAGACCGAGAGAGGAGAGAGACAGACCGAGAGAGAGAGAGAGAGACAGACCGAGAGAGAGAGAGAGAGAGAGAGACAAGACGAGAGAGAGAGAGACAGACCGAGAGAGAGAGAGACGACCGAGAGAGAGAGAGAGACAGACCGAGAGAGAGAGAGAGAGACAGACCGAGAGAGAGAGAGAGACAGACCGAGAGAGAGAGAGAACAGACCGAGAGAGAGAGAGACAGACCGAGAGAGAAGAGAGACAGACCGAGAGAGAGAGAGAGACAGACCGAGAGAGAGAGAGACACAGACAGAGAGAGAGAGAGACAGACCGGAGAGAGAGAGAGAGGAGACAGACCGAGAGCAGAGAGAGAGAGAGACAGACCGAGAGAGAGAGAGAGAGAGAGAGACGAGAGAGAGAGAGAGACAGACCCGAGAGAGAGAGAGAGAGAGACAGACCGAGAGAGAGAGAGAGAGAGACAGACCGAGAGAGAGAGAGAGAGAGACAGACCGAGAGAGAGAGAGAGACAGACCGAGAGAGAGAGAGAGAGACAGACGAGAGAGAGAGAGAGAGACAGACGAGAGAGAGAGAGAGAGAGACAGACGAGAGACAGACATGACCGAGAGAGAGACAGACCGAGAGAGAGAGACAGAGCCGAGAGAGAGAGAGAGAGAGACAGACCGAGAGAGAGACAGACCGCGAGAGAGAGAGAAGAGAGAGAGACAGACCGAGAGAGAGACAGACGAGAGAGAGAGAGCGAGAGAGACTAGACCGGAGAGACGGAGAGAGAGAGAGAGACAGACAACGAGAGAGAGAGAGAGAGAGAGAGACATTTTTTAGAGAGAGAGAGAGAGAGACAGAACCGGAGGAGAGAGAGAGAAAGACAGACCGAGAGAGAGAGAGAGAGAGAGAGGACAGACCTGAGAGAGAGACAGACGGAACCGAGAGAAGAAGAGGAGAGACGACCGAGAGAGACCGAGAGAGACAGACCGAGAGAAGAGAGAGAGACAAGACCGAGAGACGAGAGAGGAGACAGACGGAGAGAGTAGAGAGAGACAGACCGAGAGAGAGAGAGAGAGACAGACCGAGAGAGAGAGAGAGACAGACCGAGAGAGAGAGAGAGAGAGAGAGAGAGACAGACCGAGAGAGAGAGAGAGAGAGAGAGAGAGAGAGACAGACCGAGAGAGAGAGAGAGAGAGAGAGAGAGAGAGAGAGAGAGAGAGAGACAGACCGAGAGAGAGAGAGAGAGAGACAGACCGAGAGAGAGAGAGAGAGAGACAGACCGAGAGAGAGAGAGAGAGAGACAGACCGAGAGAGAGAGAGAGAGAGACAGACCGAGAGAGAGAGAGAGAGAGACAGACCGAGAGAGAGAGAGAGAGACAGACCGAGAGAGAGAGAGAGACAGACGAGAGAGAGAGAGAGACAGACCGAGAGAGAGAGAGAGACAGACCGAGAGAGAGAGAGAGACAGACCGAGAGAGAGAGAGAGACAGACCGAGAGAGAGAGAGAGACAGACCGAGAGAGAGAGAGAGAGACAGACCGAGAGAGAGAGAGAGAGACAGACCGAGAGAGAGAGAGACAGACCGAGAGAGAGACAGACCGAGAGAGAGAGAGAGACAGACCGAGAGAGAGAGAGAGACAGACCGAGAGAGAGAGAGACAGACCGAGAGAGAGAGAGACACAGACCGAGAGAGAGAGAGAGAGAGACAGACCCGAGAGAGAGAGAGAGAGAGAACAGAGCGAGAGAGAGAGAGAGAGAGACAGAACCGAGAGAGAGAGAGAGAGAGACAGACCGAGAGAGAGAGAGAGAGAGACAGACCGAGAGAGAGAGAGAGAGACAGACCGAGAGAGAGAGAGAGAGAGAGAGAGAGAGAGAGAGACAGACCGAGAGAGAGAGAGAGAGAGACAGACCGAGAGAGAGAGAGAGAGAGAGACAGACCGAGAGAGAGAGAGACAGACCGAGAGAGAGAGAGAGAGAGAGAGAGACAGACCGAGAGAGAGAGAGAGACAGACCGAGAGAGAGAGAGAGAGACAGACCGAGAGAGAGAGAGAGAGAGAGAGAGACAGACCGAGAGAGAAGAGAGACAGACCGAGAAGAGAGAGAGAGA
>NC_034179.2:14026779-14032037 GCF_002021735.2 Oncorhynchus kisutch | reverse complement strand
GAGAGAGAGAGAGAGACAGACCGAGAGAGAGAGAGAGACAGACCGAGAGAGAGAGAGAGAGAGACCGAGAGAGAGACAGAGAGCCAGACCGAGAGAGAGAGAGAGAGAGACCGAGAGAGAGAGAGAGAGGAGAGAGCACAGACCGAGAGAGAGAGAGAGAGAGAGAGACAGACCGAGAGAGAGAGAGACAGACCGAGAGAGAGAGACAGACATGGAGAGAGAGGAAAGGCTAGGTTACGTCAGAAATCCCTATAATTGGTTGATAGAGCAGAGGTAGCAGTTTCCAGTATAGTGCAGTACAACACCCCTCCAACTCTCCAGTCATCCCCCTCTCTTCTCATCCTCTACTGCGAGGACAAGGGGTATGGAAAAGTTGATTCTTCTGCACCAATGAGGATGGTTCCGGGCCAATGTTTTGTTTTGAAGCTCTTGTCACTGTACAGAAGCTGAGACCTCTTTCTCTGTCATGTCAATGAACTCTGTAATGATGGGTCTTACTTAGACAAAGATCCCTGGCTTGTTTTGGACATTCTCCAGGTCATCCTGGGGTGTTGTACAGACACCACCAGCACCAGAGGTTACTGAACAGGGATGCATCCACACAGAGCTGTAGGAGAGAACCCTGGGTCTCCATCTGGATCTATGTGGCTGGAGACAGACCCTGGCACTGGGCCCAGCACTGCTCTCTGGCTGTCGAAGACACTGTGTCTCAGCCCTTTCTCAGCTGAGCCAGCCTCAGCCCCTGCCTGTCAGATGTGTTGTGTGTACACATCTCAGATATGCTGCGTTCTGGGTGCCTTCCCTCTCCCCAATCCCCCCTTGTCTCCCCCTCTCTCCTCTCCCAGAGAGTCAGACAAACAAACAGAGAGGCTGCATCCAGCCTGAACAGACAGGGGGAACACTCTGTACCATGCTCTGACAGTCTGGCTGACTGGGAGGAACATGCTCTGACTGACTGACTGGGAGGGACATGCTCTGACAGTCTGGCTGACTGGGAGGGACATGCTCTGACTGACTGACTGGGAGGGACATGCTCTGACTGACTGACTGGGAGGGACATGCTCTGACTGACTGACTGGGAGGGACATGCTCTGACTGACTGACTGGGAGGGACATCTCTGACTGACTGACTGGGAGGGACATGCTCTGACTGACTGACTGGGAGGGACATGCTCTGACTGACTGACTGACTGGGAGGGACATGCTCTGACTGACTGACTGACTGGGAGGGACATGCTCTGACTGACTGACTGACTGGGAGGGACATGCTCTGACTGACTGACTGGGAGGGACATGCTCTGACTGACTGACTGGGAGGGACATGCTCTGACTGACTGACTGGGAGGGACATGCTCTGACTGACTGACTGGGAGGGACATGCTCTGACTGACTGACTGGGAGGGACATGCTCTGACTGGGAGGGACATGCTGACTGACTGTGAGTGGACATTCGACTGACTACTGGGAGGGACATGCTCTGGACTGACTGACTGGGAGGGACATGCTCTGACTGACTGACTGGGAGGGACATGCTCTGACTGGACTGACTGGAGGCATGCTCTGACTGACTGACTGGGAGGGAACATGCTCTGACTGACTGACTGGGAGGACATGCTCTGACTGACTGACTGGGAGGGACATGCTTCTGACTGACTGACTGGGAGGGACATGCTCTGACTGACTGACTGGGAGGGACATTGCTCTGACTGACTGACTGGGAGGACAATGCTCTGACTGACTGACTGACTGGGAGGGACATGCTCTGACTGACTGACTGACTGGGAGGACATGCTCTGACTGACTGACTGGGAGGGACATTGCCTCTGACTGACTGACTGGGAGGGACATGCTCTGACTGACTGACTGGGAGGGACATGCTCTGACTGACTGGGAGGACATGCTCTGACTGACTGACTGGGAGGGACATGCTCTGACTGACTGACTGGGAGGGACATGCTCTGACTGGGAGGGACATGCTCTGACTGACTGACTGGGAGGGACATGCTCTGACTGACTGACTGACTGGGAGGGACATGCTCTGACTGACTGACTGACTGGAGGGACATGCTCTGACTGACTGACTGACTGGGAGGGACATGCTCTGACTGCTGACTGGAGGGCACTGCTCTGACTACATCGACTGGGAGGGACATGCTCTGACTGACTGACTGGGAGGGACATGCTCTGACTGACTGACTGGGAGGGACATGCTCTGACTGACTGACTGGGAGGGACATGCTCTGACTGACTGGGAGGGACATGCTCTGACTGACTGACTGGGAGGGACATGCTCTGACTGACTGACTGGGAGGGACATGCTCTGACTGGGAGGGACATGCTCTGACTGACTGACTGGGAGGGACATGCTCTGACTGACTGACTGGGAGGGACATGCTCTGACTGACTTGACTGGGAGGGACATGCTCTGACTGACTGACTGGGAGGGACATGCTCTGACTGGACTGACTGGGAGGGACCATGCTCTGACTGACTGACTGGGAGGGACATGCTCTGACTGACTGACTGGGAGGGACATGCTCTGACTGACTGACTGGGAGGGACATGCTCTGACTGACTGACTGGGAGGGACATGCTCTGACTGACTGACTGGGAGGGACAGTGCTCTGACTGACTGACTGGGAGGGACATTGCTCTGACTGACTGACTGGGAGGGACATGCTCTGACTGACTGACTGGGGAGGGACATGCTCTGACTGACTGACTGGGAGGGACATGCTCTGACTGACTGACTGGGGAGGGACATGCTCTGACTGACTGACTGGGAGGGACATGCTCTGACTGACTGACTGGGAGGGACATGCTCTGACTGGGGGGGACATGCTCTGACTTGGAGGGAGAATGCTCTGACTGGGAGGGAGATGCTCTGACTGGGAGGGAGATGCTCTGACTGGGAGGGAGATGCTCTGACTGGGAGGGAGATGCTCTGACTGGGAGGGAGATGCTCTGACTGGGAGGGAGATGCCTCCTGACTGGGAAGGGAGAATGCTCTTGACTGGGAGGGAAGATGCTCCTGACTGGGAGGGAGTGCTCTGACTGGGAGGGAGATGCTCTGACTGGGGAGGGAGATGCTCTGACTGGGAGGGAGATGCCTCTGACTGGGAGGGAGATGCTCTGACTGGGAGGGAGATGCTCTGACTGGGAGGGACATGCTCTGACTGGGAGGGACATGCTCGACTGGGAGGGACATGCTCTGACTGACTGACTGGAGGGACATGCTCTGACTGACTGACTGGAGGGACATGCTCTGACTGACTGACTGGGAGGGACATGCTCTGACTGACTGGGAGGGACATGCTCTGACTGACTGGGGAGGGACATGCTCTGACTGACTGACTTGGGAGGGACATGCTCTGACTGACTGACTGGGAGGGACATGCTCTGACTGACTGGGAGGACATGCTCTGACTGACTGGGAGGGCATCTCTGACTGGAGGGACATGCTCTGACTGGTGAGAGACATGCTCTGACTGGGAGGGACATGCTCTGACTGGGAGGGAGATGCTCTGACTGGGAGGGAGATGCTCTGACTGGGAGGGAGATGCTCTGACTGGGAGGGAGATGCTCTGACTGGGAGGGAGATGCTCTGACTGGGAGGGACATGCTCTGACTGGGAGGGACATGCTCTGACTGGGAGGGACATGCTCTGACTGGGAGGGACATGATCTGACTGGCTGACTGGGAGGGACATGATCTGACTGACTGACTGGGAGGGACATGCTCTGACTGACTGGGAGGGACATGCTCTGACTGACTGGGAGGGACATGCTCTGACTGACTGGGAGGGACATGCTCTGGCTGACTGGGAGGGACATGCTCTGACTGGGGGGGACATGCTCTGACTGGGAGGGACATGCTCTGACTGGGAGGGAGATGCTCTGACTGGGAGGGAGATGCTCTGACTGGGAGGGAGATGCTCTGACTGGGAGGGAGATGCTCTGACTGGGAGGGACATGCTCTGACTGGGAGGGACATGCTCTGACTGGGGAGGGACATGCTCTGACTGGGAGGGACATGCTCTGACTGGGAGGGACATGATCTGACTGGCTGACTGGGAGGGACATGATCTGACTGGCTGACTGGGAGGGACATGATCTGACTGACTGACTGGGAGGGACATGCTCTGACTGACTGGGAGGGACATGCTCTGACTGACTGGGAGGGACATGCTCTGACTGACTGGGAGGGACATGCTCTGGCTGACTGGGAGGGACATGCTCTGACTGGGGGGGACATGCTCTGACTGGGAGGGACATGCTCTGACTGGGAGGGAGATGCTCTGACTGGGAGGGAGATGCTCTGACTGGGAGGGAGATGCTCTGACTGGGAGGGAGATGCTCTGACTGGGAGGGAGATGCTCTGACTGGGAGGGAGATGCTCTGACTGGGAGGGACATGCTCTGACTGGGAGGGACATGCTCTGACTGGGAGGGACATGCTCTGACTGGGAGGGACATGCTCTGACTGACTGACTGGGAGGGACATGATCTGACTGACTGACTGGGAGGGACATGCTCTGACTGACTGACTGGGAGGGACATGCTCTGACTGACTGGGAGGGACATGCTCTGACTGACTGGGAGGGACATGCTCTGACTGGGAGGGACATGCTCTGACTGGGGGGGGACATGCTCTGACTGGGAGGGACATGCTCTGACTGGGAGGGAGATGCTCTGACTGGGAGGGAGATGCTCTGACTGGGAGGGAGATGCTCTGACTGGGAGGGAGATGCTCTGACTGGGAGGGAGATGCTCTGACTGGGAGGGAGATGCTCTGACTGGGAGGGAGATGCTCTGACTGGGAGGGAGATGCTCTGACTGGGACGGAGATGCTCTGACTGGGAGGGAGATGCTCTGACTGGGAGGGAGATGCTCTGACTGGGAGGGACATGCTCTGACTGGGAGGGACATGCTCTGACTGGGAGGGACATGCTCTGACTGGGAGGGACATGCTCTGACTGGGAGGGACATGATCTGACTGGCTGACTGGGAGGGACATGATCTGACTGACTGACTGGGAGGGACATGCTCTGACTGACTGGGAGGGACATGCTCTGACTGACTGGGAGGGACATGCTCTGACTGACTGGGAGGGACATGCTCTGACTGACTGGGAGGGACATGCTCTGGCTGACTGGGAGGGACATGCTCTGACTGGCTGACTGGGAGGGACATGCTCTGACTGACTGGGAGGGACATGATCTGACTGACTGGCTGACTGGGAGGGACATGATCTGACTGA
>NC_034179.2:13689279-13704279 GCF_002021735.2 Oncorhynchus kisutch | reverse complement strand
TAGGTTGACTTGGAGGGAATTCCAAGACCTGGGGTCTGAGTAATGAAAACACCTTTTTCCATGCTCAGTTCTAATATTCGTGACTCTAAGCAGAAAACAAGATTAAGATCTGAGAAGCCTTTTTACACCTCAAATAAACTACAAGTTTTACATTTCCTACACTAGAGGATATTGGGGGGATCCACGAAAAAAAATAGCCTTTTATAAACACATTTCAATTTCTATAACACTTTACATGTCTGGAGATATTATCAGAATCATACTATGCAATATGATGTCCACCTAGACCAGAGGAGAAAAGTATTGTCCTAAATGTTCAGTAGCACTGAGTCGCCCAATGAGAAAGACAGTGAATATGTGCACTCACCGGGGATATGGTCGATGCTCTCCGCTACTGTCAAGAGATTAGTCCTGGTGTAGCCTACTAATGGGAATAAACTATTGCCTGATGATTTTAAATGAATTCCTCCACTGCTCTATGTTCGCTACATACTTCAGTATGAGACTGCCAAAATGAGGGGTGTTGTACAAGACAAAGTAATCAGCGATTGGATCATCTCTAACCAATTGAGGTATCAAAGCCAATGACCAATGTTCAAAATGCCACTTTACCCACATGTGTTCTGGCTCTGGCCCAACCCATTGATTTCTGGGACCAATCAGAACGGTTATAATGTGTTAGTGTTCGAGAACTCGTCAGGTAGGAACTCAGCTCCAGACTCATTGCTGAGAATATACTAATGTCAGTCTGTTGGCGTGACATAGCGTTTGAAGGAAAATTAACTACACTTCACAGGCAAAATAAACTACAATATACTTCACACTTAAATAATTTGACAGGATCATTCATAATATATGTGACTGTTGTGTTTATCACACAATTAAGCTTTAAAATGTTGCGATAGGTCTAGGGATAATTTAGATGCCGCAACTCGACAACTCTGCTATTTCACATTTCCAGCCCGTGTTTTTGCGCAAATTGTGGGCTTCCCTCGCAGCTTGGCATTTATTGTCATGAATCTTGCCCCGGAGGCAGCTCTGCAGAGTGATCACTAAAATAATCCAATCTGAATTTAAACCTAACCCAAACCTTAACCCTAACCACACTGCTAACTCTAATGCCTAACCCTAACCTTAAATTAAGACCAAAAAGCACATTTTGATTTTCATTTTTACCATAGACAATTGTTATTTTAAGGCTGGACCATCTAAAGGGAAATCACTTAGTGCTGCCTAAAGGGCAAGATTCATGACAATAAACGCGCTTCTCGACTGTAGGCTATGAGCTTCTGATTTACCATATGGTCCCAGGAACCTCCTACTGCATTTTCAACTGTTGTCATTAGTCAGGAGACAATATAACCAAGTTAATGAATACATGATTTATTTAAAGACAGCCTGATTGGGTGGGCCAGTATTCATGGCCTGTCTCTCTCCTTTCTGTCCACCTCCTTCCTTCTAACGTGATGGAGTTCTATCTGTACCTGTATCAGATCCTTTACACACACACACACACACACACACACACACACACACACACACACACACACACACACACACACACACACACACACACACACACGCACACACACACACACACACACACACACACACACACACACACACACACACACACACACACACACACACACACACACACACACACACAAAAATCCCTTTCAGCATCCCCTCTTCTTCAGCTCTCTCTCTCGGTAAACACATCCACTAGAGGAACAAGGACAAGGAGGGAGATGCAGATTCCAGTAAATCAACACTCCATTCTCTCCCCCTCTCCTCTCCTCTCCCCCTCTACCCCTCTCCCCATATCAATTCAATTCAAGGGGCTTTATATCTCTCCTCTCCTCTCTCCCCCTCTCCTCCCCCCATATCTCTCCTTTCCTCCTCTCTCCCCCTCTCCTCTCCTCTCCCCATATCTCTCCTTTCCTCCTCTCTCCCCCTCTCCTCTCCCCCCATATCTCTCCTTTCCTCCTCTCTCCCCCTCTTCTCTTCTCTCCTCTCCCCATATCTCTCCTTTCCTCCTCTCTCCCCCTCTCCTCCCCCCCATATCTCTCCTTTGCTCCTCTCTCCCCCTCTCCTCTCCCCCCATATCTCTCCTTTGCTCCTCTCTCCCCCCTCTCCTCTCCCCCCATATCTCTCCTTTGCTCCTCTCTCCCCCTCTCCTCCCCCCCATATCTCTCCTTTCCTCCTCTCTCCCCCTCTCCTCTCCCCCATATCTCTCCTTTGCTCCTCTCTCCCCTCTCTCCTCTCCTCTCCCCATATCTCTCCTTTGCTCCTCTCTCCCCCTCTCCTCTCCCCCATATCTCTCCTTTCCTCCTCTCTCCCCCTCTCCTCTCCCCCATATCTCTCCTTTGCTCCTCTCTCCCCCTCTCCTCTCCTCTCCTCTCCCCATATCTCTCCTTTGCTCCTCTCTCCCCCTCTCCTCTCCTCTCCCCATATCTCTCCTTTGCTCCTCTCTCCCCCTCTCCTCTCCCCCCATATCTCTCCTTTCCTCCCTCTCTCCCCCTCTCCTCTCCCCCATATCTCTCCTTTGCTCCTCTCTCCCCCTCTCCTCTCCTCTCCCCATATCTCTCCTTTGCTCCTCTCTCCCCCTCTCCTCTCCCGCCCATATCTCTCCTTTGCTCCTCTCTCCCCCTCTCCCTTCCCCATATCTCTCCTTTGCTCCTCTCTCCCCCTCTCCTCTCCCCCCCATATCTCTCCTTTGCTCCTCTCTCCCCCTCTCCCTTCCCCATATCTCTCCTTTGCTCCTCTCTCCCCCTCTCCTCTCCCCCCCATATCTCTCCTTTGCTCCTCTCTCCCCCTCTCCTCTCCCCCCCATATCTCTCCTTTGCTCCTCTCTCCCCCTCTCCTCTCCCCCCCATATCTCTCCTTTCCTCCTCTCTACCCCTCTCTCCTCTCCCCATATCTCTCCTTTGCTCCTCTCTCCCCCTCTCCCTTCCCCATATCTCTCCTTTGCTCCTCTCTCCCCCTCTCCCTTCCCCTTGCCCTGTGTTGGCAGTCATAATGTAAGTAACCTAATTTATGCCCTTTTAACTGCCCTGAATGCCCCTGTCTATCCTACAGTTATTGTATGCAGTAATCATGAGCCTATGAACCTGAGTTACATTACTAGCACTGAGGTGGTTTGCCCTCGTAGGAAGCCCACTGTGTGCAGTTCACCCTGCACTATCAACTCAAACATAAATATCACTGCAATACAAATAGCCAACATTAACATACGTAGCCCAAGAAACAAGGTTAATGAAATCGATACTTCACTAGTACCAGATAACATTCATATACTGACTATCTCTGAAACAAACTTAGATAATACAATACATCAATACATGGGGTCAACATCTTCAGCAGAGACCAATAGTCGAGGTGCGGCTGTTTATATTCAGAGTCATATTCCTGTGAAGCTTAGAGAGGATCTCATGTTAAATACTGTTGAAGTAATATGGCTACAGGTTCATCTGCCTCACTTAAAGCCCATTCTGGTGGGAAGCTGCTATAGACCACCAAGTGCTAACAGTCAGTATCTGGATAATGTTAAATACTGTTGAAGTAATATGGCTACAGGTTCATCTGCCTCACTTAAAGCCCATTCTGGTGGGAAGCTGCTATAGACCACCAAGTGCTAACAGTCAGTATCTGGATAATGTTAAATACTGTTGAAGTAATATGGCTACAGGTTCATCTGCCTCACGTAAAGCCCATTCTGGTGGGAAGCTGCTATAGACCACCAAGTGCTAACAGTCAGTATCTGGATAATGTTAAATACTGTTGAAGTAATATGGCTACAGGTTCATCTGCCTCACTTAAAGCCCATTCTGGTGGGAAGCTGCTATAGACCACCAAGTGCTAACAGTCAGTATCTGGATAATGTTAAATACTGTTGAAGTAATATGGCTACAGGTTCATCTGCCTCACTTAAAGCCCATTCTGGTGGGAAGCTGCTATAGACCACCAAGTGCTAACAGTCAGTATCTGGATAATGTTAAATACTGTTGAAGTAATATGGCTACAGGTTCATCTGCCTCACTTAAAGCCCATTCTGGTGGGAAGCTGCTATAGACCACCAAGTGCTAACAGTCAGTATCTGGATAATGTTAAATACTGTTGAAGTAATATGGCTACAGGTTCATCTGCCTCACTTAAAGCCCATTCTGGTGGGAAGCTGCTATAGACCACCAAGTGCTAACAGTCAGTATCTGGATAATGTTAAATACTGTTGAAGTAATATGGCTACAGGTTCATCTGCCTCACTTAAAGCCCATTCTGGTGGGAAGCTGCTATAGACCACCAAGTGCTAACAGTCAGTATCTGGATAATGTTAAATACTGTTGAAGTAATATGGCTACAGGTTCATCTGCCTCACTTAAAGCCCATTCTGGTGGGAAGCTGCTATAGACCACCAAGTGCTAACAGTCAGTATCTGGATAATGTTAAATACTGTTGAAGTAATATGGCTACAGGTTCATCTGCCTCACTTAAAGCCCATTCTGGTGGGAAGCTGCTATAGACCACAAAGTGCTAACAGTCAGTATCTGGATAATATGTGTGAAATGTTTGATAATGGATGTGATATCAACGCTGCCCTACCAAGCAAAAAGGCAGTAACTAACTATTTTCGACCAAATGAGCAATGTAATTTTTGCTACATTAAGAACATGCTTAATCATGTGGACAAGTATCCCGCCTCTATTGTATTGTGTTTTGGAGAAAATGAGGGTCATGTTAACAGTAACTGTATAAAAGGTACTGTGAAACCAAGGGAAATACAAGCCATTTTTCTCAGTCCTTTTTGCTTGGTAGGGCAGATACAGAGAGGTATATTTTCTGGGTGACCTAAATATTGACTGGCTTTCATCAAGCTGCCCCCTCAAGAGAACTTCAAACTGGTTCAGGTTATCAGTCAACCTACCAGGGTATTTACAACCAGCATAGGAATGAAATCAAAGATCACATCTTTACTAATGCTGCAGAAATCTGCTCTAAAGCAGTATCCCAATCCATTAGATGTAGAGCTCATAATATAGTAGCCATGTCTAGGAAAACCAAAGTTCCAAAGCCTGGGCCTAATATAGTGTATAAGAGGTCATACAATAAGTTTTGTAGTGATTCCTATGTTGAAGACGTAAAGAATATTTGTTGGTCTGTGATGTGTAATGAGGAGCAAAATGATGCTACACTTGACACATTTATAAAATTGTTTATTCCAGTTACTTCTGTAATAAGCAGGCACCCATTAAGACAATGACTGTAAAAACTGTTCAATCCCAGTGGATTGGTGAGGAATTTAACAATTTATGGTTGAGAGAAATGAAGCGAAAATAATGGCAAATATGTCTGGCTGCACAGCCATTTATACCATAAATTGAGAAATCCTGACTAAACTGAATAAAAATGTATTAGAATCTGTACTATGAAACAAAGATAAATGTTATAAAGAATGATAATAGAAAGCTTTGGAAATTCTGGGCAAAAAGACTCGACTCCATCCTTCATTGAATCATTCATCACAAAACCCAACTATTAAATTGTGTTTTTATTGGGAAGATTAGCAAACCAATTCTGAACCTACACATCCATGCATAACTGACCAAATTATGAAAGACAATCCTTGTAACTTTGAATTCCATGAGTGAGTGTGGAAGAGGTGAAAAATGAATTGCAATTCTACACATTTTGCCATGGGGTGGAGAGACGATTTTGCAATTTCATAACTAATTTCCTACAATTCTACACATTTTGCCATGGGGTGGAGAGAAGATTTTGCAATTTCATAACTCATTTCCTACAATTCTACACATTTTGCCATGGGGTGGAGAGACGATTTAGCAATTTCATTACTCATTTTCTACAATTCTACACATTTTGCCATGGGGTGGAGAGACGATTTTGCAATTTCATTACTCATTTTCTACAATTCTACACATTTTGCCATGGGGTGGAGAGACGATTTTGCAATTTCATAACTAATTTCTTACAATTCTACACATTTTGCCATGGGGTGGAGAGACGATTTTGCAATTTCATTACTCATTTTCTACAATTCTACACATTTTGCCATGGGGTGGAGAAACGATTTTGCAATTTCATTACTCATTTTCTACAATTCTACACATTTTGCCATGGGGTGGGGAGACGATTTTGCAATTTCATTACCCATTTCCTACAATTCTTTAAAAAAATGTTTACCCCTTTTTCATGGTATCCAATTGTTTTAGTAGCGACTATCTTGTCTCATCGCTACAACTCCCGTACGGGCTCGGGAGAGACGAAGGTTGAAAGTCATGCGTCCTCCGATACACAACCCAGCCAAGCCGCACTGCTTCTTAACACAGCGCGCATCCAACCCGGAAGCCAGCCGCACCAATGTGTCGTAGGAAACACCGTGCACCTGGCAATCTTGGTTAGCGCACACTGCGCCCAGCCCGCCACAGGAGTCGCTGGTGCGCGATGAGACAAGGACATCCCTACCGACCAAGCCCTCCCTAACCCGGATGACGCTAGGCCAATTGTGCGTCGCCCCCAAGGACCTCCCGGTAGCGGCCGGTTACGACAGAGCCTGGGCGCGAACCCAGAGTCTCTGATGGCACAGCTGGTGCTGCAGTACAGCGCCCTTAAGCACTGCACCACCCGGGAGGCCCAATTTCCTACAATTCTACACATTTTGCCATAGTGTGGAGGCAATGTTAGCAGTTTTTAATATGATAACCACCCCGGTAATTCCACCATGCTTACTACAAGTTTAGATAGCTGGCTAGACTAACTTCCCAATCTAAAAACTGTTAGCTGACATGGCTAATTGAGTGACTGTCAGTGACTGACATAACAAGAGAAAAATTGCTGATGCACAACCACATTTTGAAATTATACCTGGTATATTCTACTATTCTAACTCTCAACAGTAAGTTTACATGAAATTGTACCTGGTATATTCTGCTATTCTCACTCTCAACAGTAAGTTTACATGAAATTGGTCTGTGGGCCTACAAAAGGAGGGCCGCCAGTTGCCCATCCCTGATCTCTGCCTACAGGAAAGTGTGGGCCCTCATGCCTGGAGGGAAACATTCCTCCACATGGAACGTCTGCTTCCAACTCACTCTCAAACACATAGATCCCCTGAACGCAGCTCACTCTCAAACACATAGATCCCCTGAACGCAGCTCACTCTCAAACACATAGATCCCCTGAACGCAGCTCACTCTCAAACACATAGATCCCCTGAACGCAGCTCACTCTCAAACACATAGATCCCCTGAACGCAGCTCACTCTCAAACACATAGATCCCCTGAACGCAGCTCACTCTCAAACACATAGATCCCCTGAACGCAGCTCACTCTCAAACACATAGATCCCCTGAACGCAGCTCACTCTCAAACACATAGATCCCCTGAACGCAGCTCACTCTCAAACACATAGATCCCCTGAACGCAGCTCACTCTCAAACACATAGATCCCCTGAACGCAGCTCACTCTCAAACACATAGATCCCTGAACGCAGCTCACTCTCAAACACATAGACCCCCTGAACGCAGCTCACTCTCAAACACATAGATCCCCTGAACGCAGCTCACTCTCAAACACATAGATCCCCTGAACGCAGCTCACTCTCAAACACATAGATCCCCTGAACGCAGCTCACTCTCAAACACATAGATCCCCTGAACGCAGCTCACTCTCAAACACATAGATCCCCTGAACGCAGCTCACTCTCAAACACATAGATCCCCTGAACGCAGCTCACTCTCCAGATCCCAATCACCTGAATTCTGATCACACACCTGTGTGTCATTTACACACACTATTTAGTTCAGTTCTTTGCACCCCATCACTGTGATGTATTGTTTGTTTTGATACATGTTCCAGTTGGAGCTCTGTTTATTTCCATATTAGTCCTCCCGTGTTTCATAGTTTTTGGCCATCCTCACTATGAAGCCTTTACGTCTATTCCCTGTTCCTCACTATGAAGCCTTTATGTCTATTCCCTGCTCACTATGAAGCCTTTATGTCTATTACCTGCTCCTCACTATGAAGCCTTTATGTCTATTCCCTGCTCCTCACTATGAAGCCTTTATGTCTATTCCCTGCTCCTCACTATGAAGCCTTTATGTCTATTCCCTGCTCCTCACTATGAAGCCTTTATGTCTATTACCTGCTCCTCACTATGAAGCCTTTATGTCTATTCCCTGCTCCTCACTATGAAGCCTTTATGTCTATTCCCTGCTCCTCACTATGAAGCCTTTATGTCTATTACCTGCTCCTCACTATGAAGCCTTTATGTCTATTCCCTGCTCCTCACTATGAAGCCTTTATGTCTATTCCTGCTCCTCACTATGAAGCCTTTATGTCTATTCCCTGCTCCTCACTATGAAGCCTTATGTCTATTCCCTGCTCCTCACTAATGAAGCCTTTATGTCTATTCCCTGCTCCTCACTATGAAGCCTTTATGTCTATTACCTGCTCCTCACTATGAAGCCTTTATGTCTATTCCCTGCTCCTCACTATGAGCCTTTATGTCTATTCCCTGCTCCTCACTATGAAGCCTTTATGTCTATTACCTGCTCCTCACTATGAAGCCCTTTTATGTCTATTCCCTGCCCTACCTATGAAGCCTTTATGTCTATTCCCTGCTCCTAACTATGAAGCCTTTATGTCTATTCCATATCACTGCTTCCCTGGCTCCTCACTATGAAGCCTTTATGTCTATTCCCTGCTCCTCACTATGAAGCCTTTATGTCTATTCTCCCTGCTCCTCACTATGAAGCCTTTATGTCTATTTCCCTGCTCCTCACTATGAAGCCTTTATGTCTATTCCCTGCTCCTCACTATGAAGCCTTTATGTCTATTACCTGCTCCTACTATGAAGCCTTTATGTCTATTCCCTGCTCCTCACTATGAAGCCTTTGATGTCTATTCCCTGCTCCTCACTATGAGCCTTTATGTCTATTACCTGCTCCTCACTATGAAGCCTTTATGTCTATTCCTGCTCCTCACTATGAAGCCTTTATGTCTATTCCCTGCTCCTCACTATGAAGCCTTTATGTCTATTCCCTGCTCCTCACTATGAAGCCTTTATGTCTATTCCCCTGCTCCTCACTATGAAGCCTTTATGTCTATTCCCTGCTCCTCACTATGAAGCCTTTATGTTATTCCCTGCTCCTCACTATGAAGCCTTTATGTCTTATTCCCTGCTCCTCCACTATGTTAAGCCCTTATGTCTTATTCCCTGCTCCTCCTATGAAGCCTTTATGTCTATTCCCTCTCCTCACTATGAAGCCTTTATGTCTATTACCATGCTCCTCACTTATGAAGCCCTTTATGTCTATTCCCTGCTCCTCACTATGAAGGCCTTATGTCTACTTCCCTGCTCCTCTACTATTAAAGCCTTTACTGTCTATTCCCCTGCCACCTCCACTATGAAGCCTTTATGTCTATTCCCTGCTCCTCACTTATGAAGCCTTTATGTCCTATTCCCTGCTTCCTCCACTATGAAGCCTTTTATGTCTATTCCCTGCTCCTCACTTACTGAAGCCTTATGTCTATTCCCTGCTCCTCACTATGAAGCCTTTATGTCTATTCCCTGCTCCTCACTATGAAGCCTTTATGTCTATTCCCTGCTCCTCACTATGAAGCCTTTATGTCTATTCCTGCTCCTCACTATGAAGCCTTTATGTCTATTCCCTGCTCCTCACTATGAAGCCTTATGTCTATTCCCTGCTCCTCACTATGAAGCCTTTATGTCTATTACCTGCTCCTCACTATGAAGCCTTTATGTCTATTCCCTGCTCCTCACTATGAAGCCTTTATGTCTATTCCCTGCTCCTCACTATGAAGCCTTTATGTCTATTCCCTGCTCCTCACTATGAAGCCTTTATGTCTATTCCCTGCTCCTCACTATGAAGCCTTTATGTCTATTCCCTGCTCCTCACTATGAAGCCTTTATGTCTATTCCTGCTCCTCACTATGAAGCCTTTATGTCTATTCCCTGCTCCTCACTATGAAGCCTTTATGTCTATTACCTGCTCCTCACTATGAAGCCTTTATGTCTATTCCCTGCTCCTCACTATGAAGCCTTTATGTCTATTCCCTGCTCCTCACTATGAAGCCTTTATGTCTATTACCTGCTCCTCACTATGAAGCCTTTATGTCTATTCCCTGCTCCTCACTATGAAGCCTTTATGTCTATTACCTGCTCCTCACTATGAAGCCTTTATGTATATTCCCTGCTCCTCACTATGAAGCCTTTATGTCTATTCCCTGCTCCTCACTATGAAGCCTTTATGTCTATTCCCTGCTCCTCACTATGAAGCCTTTATGTCTATTACCTGCTCCTCACTATGAAGCCTTATGTCTATTCCCTGCTCCTCACTATGAAGCCTTTATGTCTATTCCCTACTCCTCACTATGAAGCCTTTATGTCTATTCCCTGCCTGTACTTTTTCCAGTCAGATCTCCCGGACTACGTTACTAGCCTTTTCCCTGCCTGTACTGTTACCTTGTTGGAGACCCTGTGTATGACTTTCTGCCCCTGTACCCAGCTACCCGTCTCCCCCTGTGGTCCTTTACAATGAACAGATTTTCAGCACGCTTATAGGGAAGGGCATTCACCATGTACGGCACTTACACAAATGACTAATGATTGGCTGAGAGAAATGGATACTAAAAAGATTGTGGGAGCTGTTTTGTTAGACTTCAGTTTAGATTTTAACGTTATTGATCATAATTTGCTGCTGGAAAAGCATTTAATTAAAGCCAGCGTGTCTATGTACAGTATGCTGATGACTCAACATGTCAGCTACCACACCAAGTGAAATGACTCAACATGTCAGCTACCACACCAAGTGAAATGACTCAACATGTCAGCTACCACACCAAGTGTAATGACTCAACATGTCAGCTACCACACAAGTGAAATGACTGCAACACTCAATATGTCAGCTACCACACCAAGGGAAATGACTCAGCATGTCAGCTACCACACCAAGGGAAATGACTCAGCATGTCAGCTACCACACCAAGTGAAATGACTCAACATGTCAGCTACCACACCAAGTGAAATGACTCAACATGTCAGCTACCACACCAAGTGAAATGACTGCAACACTCAACATGTCAGCTACCACACCAAGTGAAATGACTGCAACACTCAACATGTCAGCTACCACACCAAGTGAAATGACTCAACATGTCAGCTACCACACCAAGTGAAATGACTCAACATGTCAGCTACCACACCAAGTGAAATGACTCAACATGTCAGCTACCACACCAAGTGAAATGACTCAACATGTCAGCTACCACACCAAGTGAAATGACTGCAACACTCAACATGTCAGCTACCACCAACCAAGTGAAATGACTGCAACACTCAACATGTCAGCTACCACACCAAGTGAAATGACTCAACATGTCAGCTACCACACCAAGTGAAATGACTCAACATGTCAGCTACCACACCAAGTGAAATGACTCAACATGTCAGCTACCACACCAAGTGAAATGACTCAGCATGTCAGCTACCACACCAAGTGAAATGACTCAACATGTCAGCTACCACACCAAGTGAAATGACTCAACATGTCAGCTACCACACCAAGTGAAATGACTGCAACACTCAACATGTCAGCTACCACACCAAGTGAAATGACTGCAACACTCAACATGTCAGCTACCACACCAAGTGAAATGACTGCAACACTCAACATGTCAGCTACCACACCAAGTGAAATGACTCAACATGTCAGCTACCACACCAAGTGAAATGACTCAACATGTCAGCTACCACACCAAGTGAAATGACTCAACATGTCAGCTACCACACCAAGTGAAATGACTCAACATGTCAGCTACCACACCAAGTGAATGACTGCACCACTTAAAGAGCTGCAGTCAGTTTCAGAATGGGAGTCAACAAATAATTTAGCCCTAAATATAAAAAGAAAAACTGAAAGCCTTATATTTGGGACAAATTATTCACTAAACCCTAAACCTCAACTAAATCTTGTAGTGAATAATGTCGAAGTTGAGGAGGCTAAACTGCTTGGAGTAAACCTGTACTGTAAACTGTCATGGTCAAAACATATTGATACAACAGTAGCTAATGTCACGTTGTATAAACAGGCGCCGGAATTAGTAACGGGGGGGTTTAATAATCCACCTAAAATATACAACATGCCATAAAAGGCACAGGGACGAAGCCCAAACAAACACGTATACAAACACAGGGCTGTAACCCGAACAAAAGAGCGAGGTAAAACCTCTAATAAATACACGAGACGAGACCCGTAATAACGACACACGGGACGAGACCCGTAATAACGAGTACACAACAACACACGGGACGAGACCCGTAATAACAACACACAGGACGAGACCCGTAATAACGATACATGGGACGAGACCCGTAATAACAACACACGGGACGAGACCCGTAATAACGAGTACACAACAATACACGGGACGAGACCTGTAATAACGAGTACACGAAAGCCGAAACAACAAAGCACAGGTAAATCACAAGACCAACGGACATGGAACAATAACCGACAAGACAATGGTGAACAGAGGGCACATATATACACTTACTAATCAGGGGGAATGGGAACCAGGTGTGGGTAATGAAACAGTTCAGTGATGCCTAGAGGCCGGTGACGTAGACCTCCGGAACTGGTGCACGGAAAGACCAACAGCACCGGGGGAATCCGTGATGAAGCTAAGATGGGGAGAAGTCTGTCCATAATAAAGTGTTACTCTGCCTTTTTAACGACACTATTAACAAGAAAGGTCCTAGTTTTGTAACACCTGGACTACTGTCCATGTCCATGTGGACTACTGTCCAGTCATGTGGTCAGGTGCTGCAAAGAGGAATTTAGGAAAATTACAATTGACCCAGAACAGAGCAGCACGGCTGTCCCTTAACAGTACACTGAGAGCTAACATGAAAATATGCATGTCAATCCTCCTGGCTCAAAGTTCTCCTCTCTCATCACCCCCCTCACCTCTCCCCTCTGCTCCCTCACCTCTCCTCCTCTCCCTCCACCTCTCCTCTCCACCTTTCCTCCTCTCCTTTCCTCCTCTCCCTTCCATCTGCCACGGAGACGTCCGAGATCCTTGTTAGGGAGGTTTTCAGGGTCCACGGATTGCCCAGTGACATTGTTTCTGACCGTGGTCCTCAATTTACCTCTGCTGTCTGGAAATCCTTCTGTTTGGCCATTGGAGCTACAGTCAGTCTCACTTCTGGATTTCACCCACAATCTAATGGTCAGGCGGAGAGAGCCAACCAGAAGATGGAGTCCACGCTGCGTTGTCTTGTCTCCTCTGATCCCACCTCTTGGTCATCTCAATTACCTGGGTCGAGTATGCCCATAATACCCTTCCTTCATCTGCCACTGGGATGTCCCCCTTCCAATGCCTGTACGGATACCAACCTCCCTTGTTTCCTTCTCAGGAGAGGGATCTTTCGGTTCCTTCTGTCCAGTCCGTTGCCACCGGACCTGGCATCGGGCCAGGAAGGTTCTCCTTAGAGTTTCTGACCGGTATCAGATCCAGGCGAATCGTCGCCGTATTCCTGCTCCCGCTTACACCATCGGAGATAAGGTTTGGTTGGCTACACGGGATCTTCCTCTACGGACTGAGTCGAGGAAACTGTCACCGAAGTTCATTGGTCCGTTTGTGGTGGAGAGAATCATTAACCCTGTTGTGGTCCGACTCAAATTGCCGGCAACGCTTCGAGTACACCCCACTTTTCATGTCTCCTGCCTCAAGCCGGTTCTCATCAGTCCTCTGTTGCCCCTCCTCCTCCCCCTCCTCCTCCTCGGATGATCGGAGGTGGTCCTGCCTACACGGTGCGCCGCATAATGGATTCCAGACGGCGGGGGTCGAGGTTTCCAATATCTCGTGGATTGGGAAGGATATGGTCCAGAGGAGAGGGAGTGGATTCCTCAGCGTCAGATCCTTGATGACGACCTGCTTCGTGACTTCTACCGCCTCCACCCTGGCGCTCTAGGTAGTCCGCCCGGTGGCGTTCGTCGGAGGGGGGTACTGTCACGAACCCCGCTTCCTGAGTCTGTGTTTGCCTGTGTTTCTGTCCTGGAGTGTGTTTCCGGTGTCCTGGAACGCACCCTGTCTGGTTGCCGGGCAGATTAGCTTGTTGGGAGATCGATGTTCACCCGCACCTGTATCCCATCAGTAATCTGCACACCTGTCCTGATCATCACCTCTCCCCTTCAAAAGCTCTGACCTGACATCCATTCCTGCCGGATCGTTAGCCATGAACAGTATGTTGTGCCATAGTATCAGCCTCAAGTTGGATAGAATTGTTTTGTGTTTTATACGTCTTGCTTGCCTTCAACTTACCTCCGTTTGTTCTGTCTTCAGTTACTCACCCGGATCATTTACCCCATTCCCGCCTGGTCATCGGAGGATTCCGCTTCCCCATTGGATCCACCTATTTACTCCCATCAACTCACCACCGCTGCCCGCTACGCCACCTGGATGTATCTACCCACTCACATTCACTTGTAAATAAATACTCACTTCTTCCTACTCTCCTTGTCCTGGTCTGCTTCTGGGTTCGATTTTGAAGAAACGTGACACAATTACCTGTTTATTATTTAACCCTCTGTTCCCATGTTGTTTGTGAGTGATTGTTCTTTGTAAATCGGTCCGTAATTGTGGGCTCGTATATTTTGCCTTGTATTTTTGTATTTTGAGTAAAGTACGTTGATTACTCATTTCTGCTGTCCTGCGCCTGACTCTTACACAGCTACACACAGGACCCCATTACAGTGTGTGTGTGTGTGTGTGTGTGTGTGTGTGTGTGTGTGTGTGTGTGTGTGTGTGTAGCCCCCCGGGTTTGTCTGAGTGGAGCAGCCCTAAGCTCCTGTGTTGAGATCATCAGTGGGATTGATCCTGTGATGGATCCTGTTTGTGTTTCTCTCCTGGTGATTGAGCCAGCATGGAGCACGTCTATGGAAGATCTCTGGGGTAGG
>NC_034179.2:13651626-13689179 GCF_002021735.2 Oncorhynchus kisutch | reverse complement strand
TGACTGTTGTGTTTATCACACAATTAAGCTTTAAAATGTTGCGATAGGTCTAGGGATAATTTAGATGCCGCAACTCGACAACTCTGCTATTTCACATTTCCAGCCGTGTTTTTGCGCAAATTGTGGGCTTCCCTCGCAGCTTGGCATTTATGTCATGAATCTTGCCCCGGAGGCAGCTCTGCAGAGTGATGATCACTAAAATAATCCAATCTGAATTTAAACCTAACCCAAACCTTAACCCTAACCACACTGCTAACTCTAATGCCTAACCCTAACCTTAAATTAAGACCAAAAAGCACATTTTGATTTTCATTTTTACCATAGACAATTGTTATTTTAAGGCTGGACCATCTAAAGGGAAATCACTTAGTGCTGCCTAAAGGGCAAGATTCATGACAATAAACGCGCTTCTCGACTGTAGGCTATGAGCTTCTGATTTACCATATGGTCCCAGGAACCTCCTACTGCATTTTCAACTGTTGTCATTAGTCAGGAGACAATATAACCAAGTTAATGAATACATGATTTATTTAAAGACAGCCTGATTGGGTGGGCCAGTATTCATGGCCTGTCTCTCTCCTTTCTGTCCACCTCCTTCCTTCTAACGTGATGGAGTCTATCTGTACCTGTATCAGATCCTTTACACACACACACACCACACACACACACACACACACACCACACACACACACACACACACACACACACACCACACCCACACACGCACACACACCACACACACACACACACACACACACACACACACAACACACACACACACACACACACACACACACACACACACACAAAAATCCCTTTCAGCATCCCCTCTTCTTCAGCTCTCTCTCTCGGTAAACACATCCACTAGAGGAACAAGGACAAGGAGGGAGATGCAGATTCCAGTAAATCAACACTCCATTCTCTCCCCCTCTCCTCTCCTCTCCCCCCTACCCCTCTCCCCCATATCAATTCAATTCAAGGGGCTTATATCTCTCCTCCTCTCTCTCTCCCCTCTCCTCCCCCATATCTCTCCTTTCCTCCTCTCTCCCCCTCTCCTCTCCTCTCCCCATATCTCTCCTTTCCTCCTCTCTCCCCTCTCCTCTCCCCCCATATCTCTCCTTTCCTCCTCTCTCCCCCTCTTCTCTTTCTCTCCTCTCCCCATATCTCTCCTTTCCTCCTCTCTCCCTCCCCTCCTCCCCCCCATATCTCTCCTTTGCTCCTCTCTCCCCTCTCCTCTCCCCCCATATCTCTCCTTTGCTCCTCTCTCCCCCTCTCCTCTCCCCCCATATCTCTCCTTTGCTCCTCTCTCTCCCCCTCCCCCCCCCCCATATCTCTCCTTTCCTCCTCTCTCTCCCCCTCTCCTCTCCCCATATCTCTCCTTTGCTCCTCTCTCCCTCTCTCTCTCCTCTCCCCATATCTCTCCTTTGCTCCTCTCTCCCCCCTCCTCTCTCCCCCAATATCTCTCCCTTATCCTCCCTCCTCCGTCCCCCTCTCCTCTCCCCCATATCTCTCCTTTTGCTCCTCGTCCTCCCCCTCCTCCTCGCCTCTCCCTCTCCCCCATATCTCTGCCTTTGGCCGCCTCTCATCGCTCCCCATCTCCTTCGTCCTCTGCCCCATATCTCCCTTGCGTCCTCTCTCCCCCTCTCCTCTCCCCCCATATCTCTCGCTTTCCTCCTCTCTCCCCCTCTACCTCGCCCCATATCTCTCCTTGCTCCTCTCTCCCCCTCTCCTCTTCCTCTCCCCATATCTCTCGCTTTGCTCCTCTCCCCCCTCTCCTCTCCCGCCCAATATCTCCTTTGCTCCTCTCTCCCCCTCTCCCTTCCCCATATTCTCTCCTTTGCTCCTCTCTCCCCCTCCTCCTCTCCCCCCCCATATCTCTCCTTTGCTCCTCTCTCCCCCTCTCCCTTCCCCATATCTCTCCTTTGCTCCTCTCTCCCCCTCTCCTCTCCCCCCCCATATCTCTCCTTTGCTCCTCTCTCCCCCTCTCCTCTCCCCCCCCCCATATCTCTCCTTTGCTCCTCTCTCCCCCTCTCCTCTCCCCCCCATATCTCTCCTTTCCTCCTCTCTACCCCTCTCTCCTCTCCCCATATCTCTCCTTTGCTCCTCTCTCCCCTCTCCCCTTCCCCATATCTCTCCTTTGCTCCTCTCTCCCCCCTCTCCCTTCCCCTTGCCCTGTGTTGGCAGTCATAATGTAAGTAACCTAATTTATGCCCTTTTAACTGCCCTGAATGCCCCTGTCTATCCTACAGTTATTGTATGCAGTAATCATGAGCCTATGAACCTGAGTTACATTACTAGCACTGAGGTGGTTTGCCCTCGTAGGAAGCCCACTGTGTGCAGTTCACCCTGCACTATCAACTCAAACATAAATATCACTGCAATACAAATAGCCAACATTAACATACGTAGCCCAAGAAACAAGGTTAATGAAATCGATACTTCACTAGTACCAGATAACATTCATATACTGACTATCTCTGAAACAAACTTAGATAATACAATACATCAATACATGGGGTCAACATCTTCAGCAGAGACCAATAGTCGAGGTGCGGCTGTTTATATTCAGAGTCATATTCCTGTGAAGCTTAGAGAGGATCTCATGTTAAATACTGTTGAAGTAATATGGCTACAGGTTCATCTGCCTCACTTAAAGCCCATTCTGGTGGGAAGCTGCTATAGACCACCAAGTGCTAACAGTCAGTATCTGGATAATGTTAAATACTGTTGAAGTAATATGGCTACAGGTTCATCTGCCTCACTTAAAGCCCATTCTGGTGGGAAGCTGCTATAGACCACCAAGTGCTAACAGTCAGTATCTGGATAATGTTAAATACTGTTGAAGTAATATGGCTACAGGTTCATCTGCCTCACGTAAAGCCCATTCTGGTGGGAAGCTGCTATAGACCACCAAGTGCTAACAGTCAGTATCTGGATAATGTTAAATACTGTTGAAGTAATATGGCTACAGGTTCATCTGCCTCACTTAAAGCCCATTCTGGTGGGAAGCTGCTATAGACCACCAAGTGCTAACAGTCAGTATCTGGATAATGTTAAATACTGTTGAAGTAATATGGCTACAGGTTCATCTGCCTCACTTAAAGCCCATTCTGGTGGGAAGCTGCTATAGACCACCAAGTGCTAACAGTCAGTATCTGGATAATGTTAAATACTGTTGAAGTAATATGGCTACAGGTTCATCTGCCTCACTTAAAGCCCATTCTGGTGGGAAGCTGCTATAGACCACCAAGTGCTAACAGTCAGTATCTGGATAATGTTAAATACTGTTGAAGTAATATGGCTACAGGTTCATCTGCCTCACTTAAAGCCCATTCTGGTGGGAAGCTGCTATAGACCACCAAGTGCTAACAGTCAGTATCTGGATAATGTTAAATACTGTTGAAGTAATATGGCTACAGGTTCATCTGCCTCACTTAAAGCCCATTCTGGTGGGAAGCTGCTATAGACCACCAAGTGCTAACAGTCAGTATCTGGATAATGTTAAATACTGTTGAAGTAATATGGCTACAGGTTCATCTGCCTCACTTAAAGCCCATTCTGGTGGGAAGCTGCTATAGACCACCAAGTGCTAACAGTCAGTATCTGGATAATGTTAAATACTGTTGAAGTAATATGGCTACAGGTTCATCTGCCTCACTTAAAGCCCATTCTGGTGGGAAGCTGCTATAGACCACAAAGTGCTAACAGTCAGTATCTGGATAATATGTGTGAAATGTTTGATAATGGATGTGATATCAACGCTGCCCTACCAAGCAAAAAGGCAGTAACTAACTATTTTCGACCAAATGAGCAATGTAATTTTTGCTACATTAAGAACATGCTTAATCATGTGGACAAGTATCCCGCCTCTATTGTATTGTGTTTTGGAGAAAATGAGGGTCATGTTAACAGTAACTGTATAAAAGGTACTGTGAAACCAAGGGAAATACAAGCCATTTTTCTCAGTCCTTTTTGCTTGGTAGGGCAGATACAGAGAGGTATATTTTCTGGGTGACCTAAATATTGACTGGCTTTCATCAAGCTGCCCCCTCAAGAGAACTTCAAACTGGTTCAGGTTATCAGTCAACCTACCAGGGTATTTACAACCAGCATAGGAATGAAATCAAAGATCACATCTTTACTAATGCTGCAGAAATCTGCTCTAAAGCAGTATCCCAATCCATTAGATGTAGAGCTCATAATATAGTAGCCATGTCTAGGAAAACCAAAGTTCCAAAGCCTGGGCCTAATATAGTGTATAAGAGGTCATACAATAAGTTTTGTAGTGATTCCTATGTTGAAGACGTAAAGAATATTTGTTGGTCTGTGATGTGTAATGAGGAGCAAAATGATGCTACACTTGACACATTTATAAAATTGTTTATTCCAGTTACTTCTGTAATAAGCAGGCACCCATTAAGACAATGACTGTAAAAACTGTTCAATCCCAGTGGATTGGTGAGGAATTTAACAATTTATGGTTGAGAGAAATGAAGCGAAAATAATGGCAAATATGTCTGGCTGCACAGCCATTTATACCATAAATTGAGAAATCCTGACTAAACTGAATAAAAATGTATTAGAATCTGTACTATGAAACAAAGATAAATGTTATAAAGAATGATAATAGAAAGCTTTGGAAATTCTGGGCAAAAAGACTCGACTCCATCCTTCATTGAATCATTCATCACAAAACCCAACTATTAAATTGTGTTTTTATTGGGAAGATTAGCAAACCAATTCTGAACCTACACATCCATGCATAACTGACCAAATTATGAAAGACAATCCTTGTAACTTTGAATTCCATGAGTGAGTGTGGAAGAGGTGAAAAATGAATTGCAATTCTACACATTTTGCCATGGGGTGGAGAGACGATTTTGCAATTTCATAACTAATTTCCTACAATTCTACACATTTTGCCATGGGGTGGAGAGAAGATTTTGCAATTTCATAACTCATTTCCTACAATTCTACACATTTTGCCATGGGGTGGAGAGACGATTTAGCAATTTCATTACTCATTTTCTACAATTCTACACATTTTGCCATGGGGTGGAGAGACGATTTTGCAATTTCATTACTCATTTTCTACAATTCTACACATTTTGCCATGGGGTGGAGAGACGATTTTGCAATTTCATAACTAATTTCTTACAATTCTACACATTTTGCCATGGGGTGGAGAGACGATTTTGCAATTTCATTACTCATTTTCTACAATTCTACACATTTTGCCATGGGGTGGAGAAACGATTTTGCAATTTCATTACTCATTTTCTACAATTCTACACATTTTGCCATGGGGTGGGGAGACGATTTTGCAATTTCATTACCCATTTCCTACAATTCTTTAAAAAAATGTTTACCCCTTTTTCATGGTATCCAATTGTTTTAGTAGCGACTATCTTGTCTCATCGCTACAACTCCCGTACGGGCTCGGGAGAGACGAAGGTTGAAAGTCATGCGTCCTCCGATACACAACCCAGCCAAGCCGCACTGCTTCTTAACACAGCGCGCATCCAACCCGGAAGCCAGCCGCACCAATGTGTCGTAGGAAACACCGTGCACCTGGCAATCTTGGTTAGCGCACACTGCGCCCAGCCCGCCACAGGAGTCGCTGGTGCGCGATGAGACAAGGACATCCCTACCGACCAAGCCCTCCCTAACCCGGATGACGCTAGGCCAATTGTGCGTCGCCCCAAGGACCTCCCGGTAGCGGCCGGTTACGACAGAGCCTGGGCGCGAACCCAGAGTCTCTGATGGCACAGCTGGTGCTGCAGTACAGCGCCCTTAAGCACTGCACCACCCGGGAGGCCCAATTTCCTACAATTCTACACATTTTGCCATAGTGTGGAGGCAAATGTTAGCAGTTTTTAATATGATAACCACCCCGGTAATTCCACCATGCTTACTACAAGTTTAGATAGCTGGCTAGACTAACTTCCCAATCTAAAAACTGTTAGCTGACATGGCTAATTGAGTGACTGTCAGTGACTGACATAACAAGAGAAAAATTGCTGATGCACAACCACATTTTGAAATTATACCTGGTATATTCTACTATTCTAACTCTCAACAGTAAGTTTACATGAAATTGTACCTGGTATATTCTGCTATTCTCACTCTCAACAGTAAGTTTACATGAAATTGGTCTGTGGGCCTACAAAAGGAGGGCCGCCAGTTGCCCATCCCTGATCTCTGCCTACAGGAAAGTGTGGGCCCTCATGCCTGGAGGGAAACATTCCTCCACATGGAACGTCTGCTTCCAACTCACTCTCAAACACATAGATCCCCTGAACGCAGCTCACTCTCAAACACATAGATCCCCTGAACGCAGCTCACTCTCAAACACATAGATCCCCTGAACGCAGCTCACTCTCAAACACATAGATCCCCTGAACGCAGCTCACTCTCAAACACATAGATCCCCTGAACGCAGCTCACTCTCAAACACATAGATCCCCTGAACGCAGCTCACTCTCAAACACATAGATCCCCTGAACGCAGCTCACTCTCAAACACATAGATCCCCTGAACGCAGCTCACTCTCAAACACATAGATCCCCTGAACGCAGCTCACTCTCAAACACATAGATCCCCTGAACGCAGCTCACTCTCAAACACATAGATCCCCTGAACGCAGCTCACTCTCAAACACATAGATCCCCTGAACGCAGCTCACTCTCAAACACATAGACCCCCTGAACGCAGCTCACTCTCAAACACATAGATCCCCTGAACGCAGCTCACTCTCAAACACATAGATCCCCTGAACGCAGCTCACTCTCAAACACATAGATCCCCTGAACGCAGCTCACTCTCAAACACATAGATCCCCTGAACGCAGCTCACTCTCAAACACATAGATCCCCTGAACGCAGCTCACTCTCAAACACATAGATCCCCTGAACGCAGCTCACTCTCCAGATCCCCAATCACCTGAATTCTGATCACACACCTGTGTGTCATTTACACACACTATTTAGTTCAGTTCTTTGCACCCCATCACTGTGATGTATTGTTTGTTTTGATACATGTTCCAGTTGGAGCTCTGTTTATTTCCATATTAGTCCTCCCGTGTTTCATAGTTTTTGGCCATCCTCACTATGAAGCCTTTACGTCTATTCCCTGTTCCTCACTATGAAGCCTTTATGTCTATTCCCTGCTCACTATGAAGCCTTTATGTCTATTACCTGCTCCTCACTATGAAGCCTTTATGTCTATTCCCTGCTCCTCACTATGAAGCCTTTATGTCTATTCCCTGCTCCTCACTATGAAGCCTTTATGTCTATTCCCTGCTCCTCACTATGAAGCCTTTATGTCTATTACCTGCTCCTCACTATGAAGCCTTTATGTCTATTCCCTGCTCCTCACTATGAAGCCTTTATGTCTATTCCCTGCTCCTCACTATGAAGCCTTTATGTCTATTACCTGCTCCTCACTATGAAGCCTTTATGTCTATTCCCTGCTCCTCACTATGAAGCCTTTATGTCTATTCCCTGCTCCTCACTATGAAGCCTTTATGTCTATTCCCTGCTCCTCACTATGAAGCCTTTATGTCTATTCCCTGCTCCTCACTATGAAGCCTTTATGTCTATTCCCTGCTCCTCACTATGAAGCCTTTATGTCTATTACCTGCTCCTCACTATGAAGCCTTTATGTCTATTCCCTGCTCCTCACTATGAAGCCTTTATGTCTATTCCCTGCTCCTCACTATGAAGCCTTTATGTCTATTACCTGCTCCTCACTATGAAGCCTTTATGTCTATTCCCTGCTCCTCACTATGAAGCCTTTATGTCTATTCCCTGCTCCTAACTATGAAGCCTTTATGTCTATTCCCTGCTCCTCACTATGAAGCCTTTATGTCTATTCCCTGCTCCTCACTATGAAGCCTTTATGTCTATTCCCTGCTCCTCACTATGAAGCCTTTATGTCTATTCCCTGCTCCTCACTATGAAGCCTTATGTCTATTCCCTGCTCCTCACTATGAAGCCTTTATGTCTATTCCCTGCTCCTCACTATGAAGCCTTTATGTCTATTACCTGCTCCTCACTATGAAGCCTTTATGTCTATTCCCTGCTCCTCACTATGAAGCCTTGATGTCTATTCCCTGCTCCTCACTATGAAGCCTTTATGTCTATTACCTGCTCCTCACTATGAAGCCTTTATGTCTATTCCCTGCTCCTCACTATGAAGCCTTTATGTCTATTCCCTGCTCCTCACTATGAAGCCTTTATGTCTATTCCCTGCTCCTCACTATGAAGCCTTTATGTCTATTCCCTGCTCCTCACTATGAAGCCTTTATGTCTATTCCCTGCTCCTCACTATGAAGCCTTTATGTTTATTCCCTGCTCCTCACTATGAAGCCTTTATGTCTATTCCCTGCTCCTCACTATGAAGCCTTTATGTCTATTCCCTGCTCCTCACTATGAAGCCTTTATGTCTATTACCTGCTCCTCACTATGAAGCCTTTATGTCTATTCCCTGCTCCTCACTATGAAGCCTTTATGTCTATTCCCTGCTCCTCACTATGAAGCCTTTATGTCTATTCCCTGCACCTCACTATGAAGCCTTTATGTCTATTCCCTGCTCCTCACTATGAAGCCTTTATGTCTATTCCCTGCTCCTCACTATGAAGCCTTTATGTCTATTCCCTGCTCCTCACTATGAAGCCTTTATGTCTATTCCCTGCTCCTCACTATGAAGCCTTTATGTCTATTCCCTGCTCCTCACTATGAAGCCTTTATGTCTATTCCCTGCTCCTCACTATGAAGCCTTTATGTCTATTCCCTGCTCCTCACTATGAAGCCTTTATGTCTATTCCCTGCTCCTCACTATGAAGCCTTTATGTCTATTCCCTGCTCCTCACTATGAAGCCTTTATGTCTATTACCTGCTCCTCACTATGAAGCCTTTATGTCTATTCCCTGCTCCTCACTATGAAGCCTTTATGTCTATTCCCTGCTCCTCACTATGAAGCCTTTATGTCTATTCCCTGCTCCTCACTATGAAGCCTTTATGTCTATTCCCTGCTCCTCACTATGAAGCCTTTATGTCTATTCCCTGCTCCTCACTATGAAGCCTTTATGTCTATTCCCTGCTCCTCACTATGAAGCCTTTATGTCTATTCCCTGCTCCTCACTATGAAGCCTTTATGTCTATTACCTGCTCCTCACTATGAAGCCTTTATGTCTATTCCCTGCTCCTCACTATGAAGCCTTTATGTCTATTCCCTGCTCCTCACTATGAAGCCTTTATGTCTATTACCTGCTCCTCACTATGAAGCCTTTATGTCTATTCCCTGCTCCTCACTATGAAGCCTTTATGTCTATTACCTGCTCCTCACTATGAAGCCTTTATGTATATTCCCTGCTCCTCACTATGAAGCCTTTATGTCTATTCCCTGCTCCTCACTATGAAGCCTTTATGTCTATTCCCTGCTCCTCACTATGAAGCCTTTATGTCTATTACCTGCTCCTCACTATGAAGCCTTTATGTCTATTCCCTGCTCCTCACTATGAAGCCTTTATGTCTATTCCCTACTCCTCACTATGAAGCCTTTATGTCTATTCCCTGCCTGTACTTTTTCCAGTCAGATCTCCCGGACTACGTTACTAGCCTTTTCCCTGCCTGTACTGTTACCCTTGTTGGAGACCCTGTGTATGACTTTCTGCCCCTGTACCCAGCTACCCGTCTCCCCCTGTGGTCCTTTACAATGAACAGATTTTCAGCACGCTTATAGGGAAGGGCATTCACCATGTACGGCACTTACACAAATGACTAATGATTGGCTGAGAGAAATGGATACTAAAAAGATTGTGGGAGCTGTTTTGTTAGACTTCAGTTTAGATTTTAACGTTATTGATCATAATTTGCTGCTGGAAAAGCATTTAATTAAAGCCAGCGTGTCTATGTACAGTATGCTGATGACTCAACATGTCAGCTACCACACCAAGTGAAATGACTCAACATGTCAGCTACCACACCAAGTGAAATGACTCAACATGTCAGCTACCACACCAAGTGTAATGACTCAACATGTCAGCTACCACACCAAGTGAAATGACTGCAACACTCAATATGTCAGCTACCACACCAAGGGAAATGACTCAGCATGTCAGCTACCACACCAAGGGAAATGACTCAGCATGTCAGCTACCACACCAAGTGAAATGACTCAACATGTCAGCTACCACACCAAGTGAAATGACTCAACATGTCAGCTACCACACCAAGTGAAATGACTGCAACACTCAACATGTCAGCTACCACACCAAGTGAAATGACTGCAACACTCAACATGTCAGCTACCACACCAAGTGAAATGACTCAACATGTCAGCTACCACACCAAGTGAAATGACTCAACATGTCAGCTACCACACCAAGTGAAATGACTCAACATGTCAGCTACCACACCAAGTGAAATGACTCAACATGTCAGCTACCACACCAAGTGAAATGACTGCAACACTCAACATGTCAGCTACCACACCAAGTGAAATGACTGCAACACTCAACATGTCAGCTACCACACCAAGTGAAATGACTCAACATGTCAGCTACCACACCAAGTGAAATGACTCAACATGTCAGCTACCACACCAAGTGAAATGACTCAACATGTCAGCTACCACACCAAGTGAAATGACTCAGCATGTCAGCTACCACACCAAGTGAAATGACTCAACATGTCAGCTACCACACCAAGTGAAATGACTCAACATGTCAGCTACCACACCAAGTGAAATGACTGCAACACTCAACATGTCAGCTACCACACCAAGTGAAATGACTGCAACACTCAACATGTCAGCTACCACACCAAGTGAAATGACTGCAACACTCAACATGTCAGCTACCACACCAAGTGAAATGACTCAACATGTCAGCTACCACACCAAGTGAAATGACTCAACATGTCAGCTACCACACCAAGTGAAATGACTCAACATGTCAGCTACCACACCAAGTGAAATGACTCAACATGTCAGCTACCACACCAAGTGAATGACTGCACCACTTAAAGAGCTGCAGTCAGTTTCAGAATGGGAGTCAACAAATAATTTAGCCCTAAATATAAAAAGAAAAACTGAAAGCCTTATATTTGGGACAAATTATTCACTAAACCCTAAACCTCAACTAAATCTTGTAGTGAATAATGTCGAAGTTGAGGAGGCTAAACTGCTTGGAGTAAACCTGTACTGTAAACTGTCATGGTCAAAACATATTGATACAACAGTAGCTAATGTCACGTTGTATAAACAGGCGCCGGAATTAGTAACGGGGGGGTTTAATAATCCACCTAAAATATACAACATGCCATAAAAGGCACAGGGACGAAGCCCAAAACAAACACGTATACAAACACAGGGCTGTAACCCGAACAAAAGAGCGAGGTAAAACCTCTAATAAATACACGAGACGAGACCCGTAATAACGACACACGGGACGAGACCCGTAATAACGAGTACACAACAACACACGGGACGAGACCCGTAATAACAACACACAGGACGAGACCCGTAATAACGATACATGGGACGAGACCCGTAATAACAACACACGGGACGAGACCCGTAATAACGAGTACACAACAATACACGGGACGAGACCTGTAATAACGAGTACACGAAAGCCGAAACAACAAAGCACAGGTAAATCACAAGACCAACGGACATGGAACAATAACCGACAAGACAATGGTGAACAGAGGGCACATATATACACTTACTAATCAGGGGGAATGGGAACCAGGTGTGGGTAATGAAACAGTTCAGTGATGCCTAGAGGCCGGTGACGTAGACCTCCGGAACTGGTGCACGGAAAGACCAACAGCACCGGGGGAATCCGTGACAGCTAAGATGGGGAGAAGTCTGTCCATAATAAAGTGTTACTCTGCCTTTTTAACGACACTATTAACAAGAAAGGTCCTAGTTTTGTAACACCTGGACTACTGTCCATGTCCATGTGGACTACTGTCCAGTCATGTGGTCAGGTGCTGCAAAGAGGAATTTAGGAAAATTACAATTGACCCAGAACAGAGCAGCACGGCTGTCCCTTAACAGTACACTGAGAGCTAACATGAATAATATGCATGTCAATCCCTCCTGGCTCAAAGTTCTCCTCTCTCATCACCCCTCCACCTCTCCCCTCTGCTCCCCTCACCTCTCCTCCTCTCCCCTCCACCTCTCCTCTCCACCTTTCCTCCTCTCCTTTCCTCCTCTCCCTTCCATCTGCCACGGAGACGTCCGAGATCCTTGTTAGGGAGGTTTTCAGGGTCCACGGATTGCCCAGTGACATTGTTTCTGACCGTGGTCCTCAATTTACCTCTGCTGTCTGGAAATCCTTCTGTTTGGCCATTGGAGCTACAGTCAGTCTCACTTCTGGATTTCACCCACAATCTAATGGTCAGGCGGAGAGAGCCAACCAGAAGATGGAGTCCACGCTGCGTTGTCTTGTCTCCTCTGATCCCACCTCTTGGTCATCTCAATTACCCTGGGTCGAGTATGCCCATAATACCCTTCCTTCATCTGCCACTGGGATGTCCCCCTTCCAATGCCTGTACGGATACCAACCTCCCTTGTTTCCTTCTCAGGAGAGGGATCTTTCGGTTCCTTCTGTCCAGTCCGTTGCCACCGGACCTGGCATCGGGCCAGGAAGGTTCTCCTTAGAGTTTCTGACCGGTATCAGATCCAGGCGAATCGTCGCCGTATTCCTGCTCCCGCTTACACCATCGGAGATAAGGTTTGGTTGGCTACACGGGATCTTCCTCTACGGACTGAGTCGAGGAAACTGTCACCGAAGTTCATTGGTCCGTTTGTGGTGGAGAGAATCATTAACCCTGTTGTGGTCCGACTCAAATTGCCGGCAACGCTTCGAGTACACCCCACTTTTCATGTCTCCTGCCTCAAGCCGGTTCTCATCAGTCCTCTGTTGCCCCCTCCTCCTCCCCCTCCTCCTCCTCGGATGATCGGAGGTGGTCCTGCCTACACGGTGCGCCGCATAATGGATTCCAGACGGCGGGGTCGAGGTTTCCAATATCTCGTGGATTGGGAAGGATATGGTCCAGAGGAGAGGAGTTGGATTCCTCAGCGTCAGATCCTTGATGACGACCTGCTTCGTGACTTCTACCGCCTCCACCCTGGCGCTCTAGGTAGTCCGCCCGGTGGCGTTCGTCGGAGGGGGGGTACTGTCACGAACCCCGCTTCCTGAGTCTGTGTTTGCCTGTGTTTCTGTCCTGGAGTGTGTTTCCGGTGTCCTGGAACGCACCCTGTCTGGTTGCCGGGCAGATTAGCTTGTTGGGAGATCGATGTTCACCCGCACCTGTATCCCATCAGTAATCTGCACACCTGTCCTGATCATCACCTCTCCCCTTCAAAAGCTCTGACCTGACATCCATTCCCTGCCGGATCGTTAGCCATGAACAGTATGTTGTGCCATAGTATCAGCCTCAAGTTGGATAGAATTTGTTTTGTTGTTTTATACGTCTTGCTTGCCTTCAACTTACCTCCGTTTGTTCTGTCTTCAGTTACTCACCCGGATCATTTACCCCATTCCCGCCTGGTCATCGGAGGATTCCGCTTCCCCATTGGATCCACCTATTTACTCCCATCAACTCACCACCGCTGCCCGCTACGCCACCTGGATGTATCTACCCACTCACATTCACTTGTAAATAAATACTCACCTTCTTCCTACTCTCCTTGTCCTGGTCTGCTTCTGGGTTCGATTTTGAAGAAACGTGACACAATTACCTGTTTATTATTTAACCCTCTGTTCCCCATGTTGTTTGTGAGTGATTGTTCTTTGTAAATCGGTCCGTAATTGTGGGCTCGTATATTTTGCCTTGTATTTTTGTATTTTGAGTAAAGTACGTTGATTACTCATTTCTGCTGTCCTGCGCCTGACTCTCTACACCAGCTACACACAGGACCCCATTACAGTGTGTGTGTGTGTGTGTGTGTGTGTGTGTGTGTGTGTGTGTGTGTGTGTGTGTGTAGCCCCCCAGGGGTTTGTCTGAGTGGACAGCCCTAAGCTCCTGTGTTGAGATCATCAGTGGGATTGATCCTGTGATGGATCCTGTTTGTGTTTTCTCTCCTGGTGATTGAGCCAGCATGGAGCACCATGTCTATGGAAGATCTCTGGGGTAGGAGGAGAGGTGGGTACTGTAGAACACTCCTGATGTGGGGCTGGGAGTAGAAGGGGAGGAGGTGAGGAGGAAATGAAGAGTGCCATTTCCTTGCCCATACAGTGTGTTTAAGAGGGAGGACCTTTCTAACATAAAGACTAAAGCAGACATATTAGATCAGACCTAGATTCTACTACAGCGATACTGGAAACTCAGAGCCTCATCCGGTTCTATTCTTTCTTTCCGTGTCCCTTGTTTCCCTCGTTTGCGTGTGTTAACTCTGAGTGGGCTATTGAGTGCCCACTTAATGGTGCTTTGTGATGAATGTGAGGGATGAGTGAAAGAAGAGAGAGAGCAGAGAGCCGAGAGCGAGATAGCGGAGAGGCAGAGAGGGAGAGGCAGAGAGGGAGAGCAGAGAGAGAGAGAGCAGAGAGAGCAGAGAGAGAGAGCAGGCAGAGAGAGCAGAGAGAGAGAGAGAGCAGAGAGAGAGAGCAGAGAGAGAGAGCAAAGAGAGAGCAGAGAGCAGAAAGAGCAGAGAGAGCAAAGAGAGAACAGAGAGAGAGCAGAGAAAGAGAGCGAGAGAGTAGAGAGAGAGAGAGAGCAGAGAGAGAGATAGAGCAGAGAGAGAGCAGAAAGAGAGAGAGAGCAGAGAGCGGCACATGCGAGAAAGGTCTTGCTTTTGCCTGCTCTGCTCTGTGTGATTAGTGGGTAGCTAGGGCTATAAACACACACACACACACACACACACGTAAATGAGAGCCTATGATAGCTCCACTCACCACAAAACAATCAAGTTGGTAAATATGGCCACGCGAAAGCATTATCATTAATTACCAATAGACAGGTGACTGGGCTGGCGGCCTGAAAGAGGCCGTCCTCATGGCCACAGACATTGGGCCTGTTTCCCGGTGTGTGTACCTAGTCTACCATAAGAGGGGAAACACAGCTGTGTAAATGTCATCCACGTTTACTTCAAATGTCTACACAAACTCAAACAGTATTGTAGTGTATGTGGAGTGTGTGACTGACATGTTAATTAACTACACCGACGAACGTTGATTTTGTCCATCCACACCAGAACTGATCATGACTCTTTGGGGTGGCGGGGTGGCGGGGTGGCCTAGTGGTCAGAGCGTTGGACTAGTAACTGGAAGGTTGCAAGTTCAAACCCCTGAGCTGACAAGGTACAAATCTGTCGTTCTGCCCCTGAACAGGCAGTTAACCCACTGTTCCTAGGCCGTCATTGAAAATAAGTATTTGTTCTTAACTGACTTGCCTGGTTAAATAAAGGTTTAAAAAAAGAAAGAAAAAAAATGAAATACTGCAGGTTAAAGTTCACAACCAAATGTGAACCAACTGTATTCATTTGGGTGCATGTCGAAACACACATGAAACATTCATGGACATTTAGCTAGCTTGCCGTAGGTAGATCCTTTGTCCTGGGAGATGAGCATTGGTTTGTTATTTTACCTGAAATGCATATGGACCTTGTTTTAACTGGAGCAACCAGGAGTTGTACGAAATGTAGTGTTTCTCTACTCCGACTCTTAACACTAGAAAAGCTTGGCATCGAGCAATCCCGTTCTGTGCCAATGCATTCTATCAGTGTAATAATAAATACATTTCATATATGCTATTATAAAAATAATCATTTGGTTGTGTTTATGAACACAAAACACCACTCAAGACCACTTCGAGTGTTATACACCATCACAAAGAATCTTTACACAACTAATAACTTGTATTTCAAAAGATCAGAAGAGCATATTTTTAGTTTTATTATGTCAGTTGTCTGTGTTTAGTAGTGGCTATGTGTCGTAAGTGCTGACGTGAAGAACACATGGAATGAGTGCAATAGCTGCAGCCGCACAAAAGGACTGGGTTTTGACAAATCAACCATTTGTACCTGTGAGGAGGACATGACCACTGTCACGTTCTGACCATAGTTCCTTTGTTATGTTGTTGTTTTAGTTTGGTCTGGGCGTGAGTTGGGGTGGGTAGTCTATGTTCTTTTTTCTATGTTGTGTTTATGTGTTTGGCCTGGTATGGTTCTCAATCAGAGGCAGGTGTCGTTCGTTGTCTCTGATTGAGAATCATACTTAGGTCGCCTTTTCCCACCTGTGTTTTGTGGGTGATTATTTTCTGTCTAGTGTTTTCTGCACCTTACAGGACTGTTTCGGTTATTTCACGTTGTTATTTTGTATTTTGTTGTTCAGTTAATAAACATCATGAACACATACCACGCTGCGGATTTGTCCAACATTTCATACTCCTCGTCAGAGGAGGACGAAGAATTCCGTTACAGCCACTCTCTAGCCAATCGTTCCATGTCTTAATAGCTCACTGCATGCAACTGTCTCAAGGTTATGGATGGTCTTTGCATTGTCATCAACTCCTAGTCCATTGTGGATGAATTAAACAGAGACACGTTCTCAATAAGCAATACATAGCCTAAGCCTACTGTTGATATGGCATTATAGAACAGGCTGTGTTTGAAGTAACTGGACTAGAGGGAAATGGGGATGGATATCTAGGATAACCAGAATGCAGCACTGCAGGCCTGTGGGAAATGTAAAGAATACTAAAGCATGTCGACATGAAATTATTCCCGGAAAATAACTGAAATGTTTCTAAATACGAGTGTCACCACCTCATCTCTCATCACATGATGGGCATACAGCCTACACATCTACAGGAGCTGGATAAAGTCATGTAATAACCTACACATCTACAGGAGCTGGATAAAGTCATGTAATAACCTACACATCTACAGGAGCTGGATAAAGTCATGTAATAACCTACACATCTACAGGAGCTGGATAAAGTCATGTAATAACCTACACATCTACAGGAGCTGGATAAAGTCATGTAATAACCTACACATCTACAGGAGCTGGATAAAGTCATGTAATAACCTACACATCTACAGGAGCTGGATAAAGTCATGTAATAACCTACACATCTACAGGAGCTGGATAAAGTCATGTAATAACCTACACATCTACAGGAGCTGGATAAAGTCATGTAATAACCTACACATCTACAGGAGCTGGATAAAGTCATGTAATAACCTACACATCTACAGGAGCTGGATAAAGTCATGTAATAACCTACACATCTACAGGAGCTGGATAAAGTCATGTAATAACCTACACATCTACAGGAGCTGGATAAAGTCATGTAATAACCTACACATCTACAGGAGCTGGATAAAGTCATGTAATAACCTACACAGAGTTTTTTTTTATGGGATGTCCGCTCACTGCTGCCAAACTTAATCTTTTAATAAATCGTAGGTGATTAACAATTTATTTCAAAGCGGTCTCTAGAGCCAAACCCTTTATCGATAATCTAGACTATTTGGCGAATGCATTGGGCATGACAAGAGGAGGGGAGGCTATGCTTGGTTTTTAAACAAATGAAACAAAGTGTTTTTTAATGTTTCTAAATATGAGGTTTAAGGGCATAAAAAAGCAAATCCATCTGGTCCCATGAGGACACTGTGCATCAAGATTGGTTGTGCTTCCGTAGTAAAAGTCCATGACAAAACCAACCACGTTAAGACCAGCTTTGGTTGGTCTTAAATATCCCCACAAGCGCGTACTGAAATTGACACTTTGGAGCACGTTGTTAAGGACACCTCAGGTTTTGCCACTCTCCCACCTCAACACAAGCCTCTCATATAAAACAGGTCAATTACCAATCCTGGCGCTAGGGTTTGAAAATAGAAGAGCACCGGCTTGAGCAGATCGATCCAGCAGACTATAGAGGAGAGGCGGGAGTTGCAGCGCATCAAGCGTCTCAAATAGAACCACATTCTATTGTAGCACCTGTCTATGCAGATGCACGCGAGCAGTGTGGAAGAAATGATTAGAATAACATGTACAGTGCATTTATTGAACCGTTTGCTCACGCAACGTGGCCAGTCTGGTTTGGGTGTGAGTTGACAGAGGAGATGGCACAGGGGAGGGGAGAGCTGACAGTGGACGTTAGGTGTGAGTGTAGAAGAGACCAAGTGGGAGGCTATCTATCCTGTTATCTAACTTTGTGCACTAGGTTTCTAAGTGCTATTTATATAGTGACCAGACTGATAATGGAGACAGTGACTAAATGCACGGAGAACCAGACTGATAATGGAGACAGTGACTAAATGCACCGAGAACCAGACTGATAATGGAGACAATGACTAAATGCACTGAGAACCGGACTGATAATGGAGACAGTGACTAAATGCACTGAGAACCAGACTGATAATGGAGACAGTGACTAAATGCACTGAGAACCAGACTGATAATGGAGACAGTGACTAAATGCACTGAGAACCAGACTGATAATGGAGACAGTGACTAAATGCACTGAGAACCAGACTGATAATGGAGACAGTGACTAAATGCACTGAGAACCAGACTGATAATGGAGACAGTGACTAAGTGCACTGAGAACCAGACTGATAATGGAGACAGTGACTAAATGTACTGAGAACCAGACTGATAATGGAGACAGATACTGTATCTCTGTTTAGAGAACCGCACAAACTTTCCCCACAAACTCTGACTTCCAGTTGAAAACTAGATACCTGATCAAGTCTGCTCATCATCAACAGGATTTTATTTAGTTTCAGCGCTGTTTCATTTCATTTGATTGATTATGATCCTTAACATTATCATTCATTGTGGCGTTTGCTGGTTTATCACATACATCTCTATCGATGGGTGGTTCTCAATGTGATACAGCAAGGTGAGTGCGAAAGCAGCGATGTAGGGAGGTGGAACTAAGAGAGGAGGTATTGACTGATGGATTGATCTGATAATTGTTTTCTCTCTCTCTCTCTCTCTCTCTCTCTCTCTCTCTCTCTCTCTCTCTCTCTCTCTCTGTCTCTGTCTCTCTCTGTCTGTCTCTTTCTCTCTCTCTCTTTCTCTCTCTTTCTCTCTCTTTCTCTCTCTTTCTCTCTCTCTCTGTCTCTCTCTCTCTCTCTCTCTCTCTCTCTCTCTGTCTCTCTCTCTCTCTCTCTCTCTCTCTCTCTCTCTCTCTCTCTCTCTCTCTCTCTCTCTCTCTCTCTCTCTTTCTCTCTCTCTCCCTCTCTCTCTCTCTCTCTCTCTCTCTCTCTCGTTCTCATTCTCTCTCTCTGTGGGTGAATTCATTCTGGAGCCAAGGGCTCCATGGTGGCTGGAGAAGACCATGGAGGAGGGAGGGACTAGAGGACTGGAATGGTGGGTATACCCCCTCAGAGACACCTGGTTCTCTGCTGTTGACAGGAGTGAGAAACACTGAAAACATGATGGATGGGTGTGGTGAAAAATGTAAGAAAGTGGAGAGAAAGAGAGAAGAAGTGCCTTCTATTTAATCGAATGGATAATAACATTTTACATTTTGATCTGGCAAAAAAATACCTGAATCATCTAAAGAACACATTGCCTCATATGGTTGTGAGGCCTGGGGTCCGTTCACCAACCAAGAACTCACAAAATGGGAAAACTTTGAATTGAGAAAGCATGCAGAATTCTGCAAAAACATTGTTAGCGTACAGCATAAACCCCATGCAGAGCAGAATTAGGACGATACTCGCTAATGATCGACATTCTGAAAAGAGACGTTCAATTCTACAACCACCTAAAAGGAAGCAATTTGGTTCTGGGGCTCTTTCTGGGGCTCCAGGACAGGAACACAATTAGACCCAATAAAATCTTGAGAAAACAAAAAGAGAATTACTTGACACATTGGAAAGAATTAACAAAAAAACAGAGCAAACTGGAATGCTATTTGGCCCTAAACAGAGAGTACACAGTGACAGAATACCTGACAAATATGACTGACCCAAACTTAAGGAAAGCTTTGACTATGTACTGACTCGGTGAGCATAGCCTTGCTATTGAGAGAGGCCGGCATAGGCAGACATGGATCTCAAGAGAATACAGGCTATGTGCACACTGCCCACAAAATGAGGTGGAAACTGAGCTGCACTTCCTAACCTCCTGCCAAATGTATGACCATATTAGAAACACACAAGGTGCATTTGTAAGTTTTTCAGACCCCTTCACTTTTTCCACATTTTGTTACGTTACAGCCTTATTCTAAAAATGTTCCTCATTAATCTACATACAATACCCCATAATGACAAAGCGAAAACAGGTTTGTAGAAATGACAGCCCACTTGGAGTTTGCCTAAAGGCACCTAAAAGACCATGAGAAACAAGATTCTCTGGTCTGATGCAACCAAGATTGAACTCTTTGACCTGAATGTCAAGTGTCACGTCTGGAGGAAGCCAGGCACCGTTCATCACCTGGACAATACCATCCCTACGGTGAAGCATGGTGTAGGCAGCATCATGCTGTCGGGATGTTTTTCAGCGACAGGGATTGTGAGACTAGTCAGGATCGAGGGAAAGATGAACGTAGCAAAGTACAGAAAGTTCCTTGATGAAAACCTGCTCCAGAGCGCTCAGGACCTCAGACTGGGGCGAAGGTTCACCTTAAAACAGGACAATGAATCTAAGCTCACAGCCAAGACAACACAGGAGTGGCTTCGGCTTCGGGGCTTCGGGACAAGTCTCTGAATGTCCTTCAGTGGCCCAGCCAGAGCCCAAAGACCTGAAAATAGCTGTGCAGCGACGCTCCACATCCAAGCTGACAGAGCTTAAGAGGATCTGCAAAGAGGAATGTGAGAAACTCCCCAAATACAGGTGTGCCAAGTTTGTAGCCTCATAACCAAGAAGATTCAAGGCTGTAATTGCTGCCAAAGATGCTTCAACAAAGTACTGAGTAAAGGGTCTGAATACTTACTATGTAAATGTCATATTTGCATTTTTAATTTTTAATAAATTAGCTGAAATTTCTAAACCTGTTTTTGCTTTGTCATTATGGGGTATTGTGGGTAGATTGTTTTCCCCCCATCAATTTAATCCATTTCAGAATGTAGAAAAAGTGAAGGGGTCTGAATACTTTCCGAATGCACTATATTTCCCTCAGATTACACAGACACACAAAGAATTCTAAAGCAAATCAAATTTGATAAACTCCCATATCTATTAGGTGAAATACCACAGTGTGCCATCACAAAGGCAAGAGGTGTGCCATCACAGAGGCAAGAGGTGTGCCATCACAGAGGCAAGAGGTGTGCCATCACAGAGGCAAGAGGTGTGCCATCACAGAGGCAAGAGGTGTGCCATCACAGAGGCAAGAGGTGTGCCATCACAGAGGCAAGAGGTGTGCCATCACAGAGGCAAGAGGTGTGCCATCACAGATGCAAGAGGTGTGCCATCACAGAGGCAAGAGGTGTGCCATCACAGAGGCAAGAGGTATCACCTGTTACCATATGAAAGGGCAACCAGTGGAGCACAAACACCATTATAAATACAAACCATCTGTCTATTTATTATCCGTTTTGTATTTTGACTATTTGCAAATTGTTACAACACTGTAAATAACCAAAACAGCATTTTAAATGTATATATTATTTTTCAACTCTCTTGTGAGTGTGATGTTTACTGTTCATTTCTGATTGTTTATTATATTTTTGTTGTTTTATTTAACTTTATTTGGCAATGTAAACATATGTTTTCCATGCCAATAAAGTCCTTTGAATTGAGAGAGAGAGAGATACTGGAATGAGGGAGAGAGGGAACGATAGAGCTGGCAATAAAGAGAAAAAGATGGAGAGGGGGACAGAGAGATGAAGAGAGAGCCAACGAGAGGGTTCTGACGAGAATGAAAGCCACGTCAGCCATCTTGGCAGGTTGACTGAAGAGAGAGGAGGAAATCCAGTCATCTACGTTCCCAGTCTCTCTACACCCACACACACCTGCGTTCCCAGTCTCTAGACAGAGAAAAGCCGAGTTGAGCTGCTCATTATTTGTGTTTGTGTCGTCTGTCCTCTGTCGCATGCCTGCCTCCCAGAAACATGCCTCTCTCTCTCTCTCTCTCTCTCTCCCTCTCTCTGCAGAGAGTCTCAAAACATTTGAGGTGGCTTACTCAGGCCTAGAAAGATTAGCAGTCTGTATCTGTGGCCCTGAGGAGCCCAGAGGGGCCATCTGTTTCCCTCTACTACTAACGCCTTCCAGCTACCACACAGTCACCACAGTCAACAGTTCAACAGTACTCCTCCCTACTCCTCCCTGGTCCTCCCCTCGTCCTCCACGACTCCTCCCCGGTCCTCCCCTCGTTCTCCCCTACTCCCCCCCACTCCTCCAACACTCCTCCCCTACTCCTCCTCAATACTCCACACTCCTCCCCTACTCCTCCACAACTCCACACTCCTCCCCTACACCTCCCCTACTCCTTCCTCCCTACTCCTCCCCTACTCCTCCGCTCGTCCTCCCTACTCCCCTCGTCTTCCCTACACCTCCCCTACTCCTTCCTCCCCTCGTCCTCCCTACTCCTCCCCTACTCCTTCCTCCCCTCGTCCTCCCTACTCCTCCCCTACTCCTTCCTCCCCTCGTCCTCCCTACTCCTCCCCTAATCCTTCCTCCCCTCGCCCTCCCCTCGTCCTCCTTAATCCTCCACAACTCCTTCCTCCCCTCGTCCTCCCTACTCCTCCCCTACTCCTTCCTCCCCTCGTCCTCCCCACTCCTCCCCTACTCCTCCCTACTCCTCCCCTACTCCTTCCTCCCCTCGTCCTCCCTACTCCTCCCCTACTCCTTCCTCCCCTCGTCTTACATACTCCTCCCCTCGTCTTCCATACTCCTCCCCTCGGCTTCCATACTCCTCCCCTCGTCTTCCATACTCCTCCCTACTCCTCCCCTACTCCGTCCTCCACTCATCTTCCCTACTCCTCCCTAATCCTTCCCTACTTCTTCCTCCCCTCGTCTTCCCTACTCCTCCCCTACTCCGTCCTCCCCTCATCTTCCCTACTCCTCCCTACTCCTTCCTCCCCTCGTCCTCCCTACTCCTCCCTACTCCTCCCCTACTTCTTCCTCCCCACTATAACACACTATTACACATACCACACTATAACACACTATTACACATACCACACTATTACACATACCACACTATTACACACTATAACACATACCACACTATAACACATACCACACTATAACACATACCACACTATAACACATACCACACTATAACACATACCACACTATAACACATACCACACTATTACACATACCACACTATAACACACTATAACACATACCACACTATAACACATACCACACTATAACACACTATTACACATACCACACTATTACACATACCACACTATAACACACTATAACACATACCACACTATAACACACTATTACACATACCACACTATAACACATACCACACTATAACACATACCACACTATAACACATACCACACTATAACACATACCACACTATTACACATACCACACTATAACACACTATAACACATACCACACTATAACACATACCACACTATAACACACTATAACACATACCACACTATAACACATACCACACTATAACACACTATTACACATACCACACTATTACACACTATAACACATACCACACTATTACACATGCCACACTATAACACATACCACACTATAACACACTATAACACATACCACACTATAACACATACCACACTATAACACACTATTACACATACCACACTATTACACATACCACACTATAACACACTATAACACATACCACACTATTACACATACCACACTATAACACACTATTACACATACCACACTATAAACACATACCACACTATTACACATACCACACTATTACACATACCACACTATACCACATACCACACTATAACACATACCACACTATAACACACTATTACACATACCACACTATTACACACTATTACACATACCACACTATAACACACTATAACACATACCACACTATAACACACTATTACACATACCACACTATAACACATACCACACTATAACACATACCACACTATAACACACTATTACACATACCACACTATAACACATACCACACTATAACACATACCACACTATAACACATACCACACTATAACACATACCACACTATTACACATACCACACTATTACACATACCACACTATTACACATACCACACTATAACACACTATAACACATACCACACTATAACACACTATAACACATACCACACTATAACACATACCACACTATAACACACTATAAACATACCACACTATAACACACTATTACACACTATTACACATACCACACTATAACACACTATAACACATACCACACTATAACACACTATAACACATACCACACTATAACACATACCACACTATAACACACTATAACACATACCACACTATAACACACTATAACACATACCACACTATAACACACTATTACACATACCACACTATAACACACTATTACACATACCACACTATAACACACTATTACAAATACCACACTATAACACATACCACACTATAACACACTATTACACATACCACACTATAACACACTATTACACATACCACACTATAACACACTATTACACATACCACACTATAACACACTATTACACATACCACACTATAACACATACCACACTATAACACACTATAACACATACCACACTATAACACACTATTACACATACCACACTATAACACATACCACACTATTACACATACCACACTATAACACATACCACACTATAACACATACCACACTATAACACATACCACACTATAACACATACCACACTATACACACTATTACCAACCACTATTACACATACCACACTATAACACACTATAACACATACCACACTATTACACATACCACACTATAACACACTATTACACATACCACACTATAACACACTATAACACATACCACACTATAACACACTATTACACATACCACACTATAACACATACCACACTATTACACATACCACACTATAACACATACCACACTATAACACATACCACACTATTACACATACCACACTATTACACATACCACACTATAACACACTATTACACATACCACACTATAACACATACCACACTATAACACATACCACACTATTACACATACCACACTATTACACATACCACACTATAACACACTATTACACATACCACACTATAACACATACCACACTATAAAACATACCACACTATTACACATACCACACTATAACACATACCACACTATAACACACTATTACACATACCACACTATAACACATACCACACTATAACACCATACCACACTATTACACATACCACACTATTACACATACCACACTATAACACACTATAACACATACCACACTATAACACACTATTACACATACCACACTATAACACACTATTACACATACCACACTATAACACACTATTACACATACCACACTATAACACATACCACACTATAACACACTATTACACATACCACACTATAACACACTATTACACATACCACACTATAACACACTATTACACATACCACACTATTACACACTATTACACATACCACACTATAACACATACCACACTATAACACACTATTACACATACCACACTATAACACACTATTACACATACCACACTATAACACATACCACACTATAACACACTATTACACATACCACACTATAACACACTATTACACATACCACACTATAACACAACCACACTATTACACATACACACTATAACACATACCACACTATAACACACTATTACACATACCACACTATAACACACTATTACACATACCACACTATAACACATACCACACTATTACACATACCACACTATAACACATACCACACTATTACACATACCACACTATAACACATACCACACTATAACACACTATAACACATACCACACTATAACACACTATTACACATACCACACTATAACACACTATTACACATACCACACTATAACACACTATTACACATACCACACTATAACACACTATTACACATACCACACTATAACACACTATTACACATACCACACTATAACACACTATTACACATACCACACTATAACACATACCACACTATTACACATACCACACTATAACACATACCACACTATAACACACTATAACACATACCACACTATAACACACTATTACACATACCACACTATAACACACTATTACACATACCACACTATAACACACTATTACACATACCACACTATTACACATTCCACACTATTACACATACCACACTATTACACATACCACACTATAACACATACCACACTATAACACACTATACACAATGCACATACCACACTATTACACATACCACACTATAACACATACCACACTATAACACATACCACACTATTACACATACCACACTATTACACATACCACACTATAACACACTATAACACATACCACACTATAACACACTATTACACATACCACACTATAACACACTATTACACATACCACACTATAACACACTATTACACATACCACACTATAACACATACCACACTATAACACACTATTACACATACCACACTATAACACACTATTACACATACCACACTATAACACACTATTACACATACCACACTATAACACATACCACACTATAACACACTATAACACATACCACACTATAACACACTATTACACATACCACACTATTACACACAATTATACATACCACACTATAACACATACCACACTATAACACACTATTACACATACCACACTATAACACACTATTACACATACCACACTATAACACATACAACACTATAACACACTATTACACATACCACACTATAACACATACCACACTATAACACACTATTACACATACCACACTATAACACACTATTACACATACCACACTATAACACACTATTACACATACCACACTATAACACACTATTACACATACCACACTATAACACATACCACACTATAACACACTATAACACATACCACACTATAACACACTATTACACATACCACACTATAACACATACCACACTATAACACACTATTACACATACCACACTATAACACACTATTACACATACCACACTATAACACACTATTACACATACCACACTATTACACATACCACACTATTACACATACCACACTATAACACACTATTACACATACCACACTATTACACATACCACACTATTACACATACCACACTATAACACACTATTACACGTACCACACTATTACACATACCACACTATAACACACTATTACACATACCACACTATAACACATACCACACTATAACACACTATTACACATACCACACTATAACACATACCACACTATAACACACTATAACACACTATTACACATACCACACTATTACACATACCACACTATTACACATACCACACTATTACACATACCACACTATAACACACTATTACACATACCACACTATAACACATACCACACTATAACACACTATTACACATACCACACTATAACACATACCACACTATAACACACTATAACACACTATTACACATACCACACTATAACACACTATAACACACTATTACACATACCACACTATAACACATACCACACTATAACACACTATAACACATACCACACTATAACACACTATTACACATACCACACTATAACACATACCACACTATAACACACTATTACACATACCACACTATAACACACTATTACACATACCACACTATAACACACTATTACACATACCACACTATAACACACTATTACACATACCACACTATTACACATACCACACTATTACACATACCACACTATAACACACTATTACACATACCACACTATAACACACTATTACACATACCACACTATTACACATACCACACTATAACACACTATTACACATACCACACTATAACACACTATTACACATACCACACTATAACACATACCACACTATAACACACTATAACACATACCACACTATAACACACTATAACACATACCACACTATAACACACTATTACACATACCACACTATAACACACTATTACACATACCACACTATAACACACTATTACACATACCACACTATAACACACTATTACACATACCACACTATAACACACTATTACACATACCACACTATAACACACTATTACACATACCACACTATAACACACTATTACACATACCACACTATAACACATACCACACTATAACATACCACTAACACTATAACACATACCACACTATAACACACTATTACACATACCACACTATTACACATACCACACTATAACACATACCACACTATAACACATACCACACTATTACACATACCACACTATAACACATACCACACTATAACACACTATAACACATACCACACTATAACACACTATTACACATACCACACTATAACACACTATTACACATACCACACTATAACACACTATTACACATACCACACTATTACACATACCACACTATTACACATACCACACTATTACACATACCACACTATAACACATACCACACTATAACACATACCACACTATAACACACTATACACAATACACATACCACACTATTACACATACCACACTATAACACATACCACACTATACCACATACCACACTATAACACACTATACACAATACACATACCACACTATAACACATACCACACTATTACACATACCACACTATTACACATACCACACTATTACACATACCATGAAAGACGGAACAGCACAGCATAGAGGGAAGAGATAGTGGGGAGGGAAGGAGAGAGAGAGAGAGAGAGAGAGAGAGAGAGAGAGAGAGAGAGTGTGTGTGTGTGTGTGTGTGTGTGTGAGAAGAGGGAGAGAGCTGTAAATGTCAGTGTGTGTGTGTGTGTGTGTGTGTGTGTGTGTGTGTGTGTGTGTGTGTGTGTGTGTGTGTGTGTGTGTTTGTGTGTGTGTGTGTGTGTGAGAGAGGGAGAAGAGGGAGAGAGCTGTGTGTGTGTGTGTGTGTGAGAAAGAGAGTGAGAAGAGGGAGAGAGCTGTACATGTCAGTGTGTGTGTGTGTGTTTGTGTGTGTTTGTGTGTGTGTGTGTGTGTGAGAGAGTGAGAAGAGGGAGAGAGCTGTGTGTGTGTGTGTGTGTGTGTGTGTGTGTGTGTGTGTGTGTGTGTGTATGTGAAGAGGGAGAGAGCTGTAAATGTCAGTGTGTGTATGTGTGTCTGAGCTGTCATTACAGAGCGGGGCTCAATACCTGTAGCATTTGCTCATGAGTGGTATATTACAGATAAGCATGAATAGAGCGCTTGTAGAACGACCAGAGCCGGTCTCTGCTGTGGCGATATAATTGGCTGTATTTGTTCAGTGGGGCTGGGTGGTGGGAGGGAGGGAGGCTGATTTGCTTTGGTTAATTATAGAGATATGAATGAGAGGGGCTTAGACTAGAAGTGTCCCCACTTCTCTCTGCTGGCCACATGACTCTTCGGGCTCAGACAAGGAAAAATTAGAGCACATTCTAAAATGGTACACTCTATGGACCCTGGTCAAAAGTAGTGCACTATAGCAAAAGGGACCCATTTGGGACGCAATCCTTGTTAGGATATTCATTACACAGAATGACTACAAATGACCTAATTTGTTCCAAAAGGCCAGACATGTACAGCAGGTCTCCATTGTGCTGAGGTCAAGCTGTCCCTCCGCAGCCTCTTGACCTATAAGGTCATCAGGGATTTGACCTCAGACCTCAATCTCAACCTTTGGTCACCTACATAATTTTATTTCACCTTTATTTAACCAGGTAGGCTAGTTGAGAACAAGTTATCATTTGCAACTGCGACCTGGCCAAGATAAAGCATAGCAGTGTGAACAGACAAGATGTAACCTGGGTCCCATGGACCATATTACCAGATGGTGATACCTAAAGATCATTAGTCCTTTTCACTAGGTCTGCACCCTGAGGCGTAGCATATTAGCATACCATAGGAGATTGTACAGAAGAATATCCTTAAATCAACACTACATGTTTTAATCCTCTTTAAAGCTTACCCTTTGAGGAATTCTCAGTCACCTAGATAACAAGGAGGATCATTTGTGTACCTGATAGTGTCCCTGGTAGTGTCCCTGATAGTGTCCCTGGTAGTGTCCCTGGTAGTGTCCCTGGTAGTGCCCCTGATAGTGTCCCTGATAACATACCTGATACTGTCCCTGATAGTGTCCCTGGTAGTGTCCCTGGTAGTATCCCTGGTAGTGTCCCTGATAACATATCTGATTGTGCCCCTGATAGTGTCCCTGGTAGTGTCCCTGATAACATATCTGATTGTGCCCCCGATAGTGTCCCTGGTAGTGTCCCTGGTAGTGTCCCTGGTAGTGTCCCTGATAACATATCTGACTGTGCCCCTGATAGTGTCGCTGGTAGTGTCCCTGGTAGTGCCCCTGATAGTGTCCCTGGTAGTGTCCCTGATAACATATCTGATTGTGCCCCTGATAGTGTCCCTGGTAGTGTCCCTGATAGTGTCCCTGATAACATATCTGATTGTGCCCCTGATAGTGTCCCTGGTAGTGTCCCTGGTAGTGTCCCTGATAACATATCTGATTGTGCCCCTGATAGTGTCCCTGGTAGTGTCCCTGGTAGTGTCCCTGGTAGTGCCCCTGATAGTGTCCCTGGTAGTGTCCCTGGTAACATATCTGATTGTGCCCCTGATAGTGTCCCTGGTAGTGTCCCTGGTAGTGTCCCTGATAACATATCTGATTGTGCCCCTGATAGTGTCCCTGGTAGTGTCCCAGGTAGTGTCACTGATAACATATCTGATTGTGCCTCTGATAGTGTCCCTGGTAGTGTCCCTGGTAGTGTCACTGATAACATATCTGATTGTGCTCCTGATAGTGTCCCTGGTAGTGTCCCTGGTAGTGTCCCAGGTAGTGTCACTGATAACATATCTGATTGTGCGCCATATTGTGGCAAGAACAGATAAATAAGCAAAGAGAAACGACAGTCCATCATTACTTTAAGACATTAAGGTCAGTCAATTCAGGATATTTCTAGAACTTTAAAGACGTGCAGTCGCAAAAACCATCAAAGGCTATGATGTAACTGTCTCTCATGAGGACCGCCACAGGAATGGAAGACCCAGAGTTACCTCTGCTGCAGAGGATAAGTTCATTGGAGTTAACTGCACCTCAGAAATTGCAGTCCAAATAAATGCTTCACAGAGTTAAAGTAAGATACATCTCAACATCAACTGTTCAGAGGAGACTGGTTGAATCAGACCTTCATGGTCAAATTGCTGCAAAGGAGAGTGATGGAGTGCTGCATCAGATGACCTGACCCCCACAATTACCCGACTTCAACCCGATTGAGATGGTTTGGGATGAGTTGGACCGCAGAGTGAAGGAAAAGCAGCCAACAAGTGCTCAGCATATGTGGGAACTACTTCAAGACATTTGTAAAACCATTCCAGTTGAAGCTGGTTGACAGAATGCCAAGCTTGTACAAAGCTGTCATCATGGTAAAGGGTGGCTACTTTGAAGAATCTAAAGAAGGGAGGAGAGACAGGAGAGGAGCAGCAACGGGAGAGGAGAGGAGCTGGAGACAAGAGACGAGAGACGGGGCAGGAGAGGAGAGACAAGGGACGGGGCAGGAGAGAAGAGGGGCAGGAGAGGAGAGATGAGAGGAGAGATGGGAGAGGAGAGACCGGAGAGGAGAGTCAGGAGAGGAGAGACAAGGGGCAGGAGAGGAGAGGAGGGGCAAGAGAGGAGAAGAGAGGCAGGAGAGACAGGAGAGGAGAGACATGATGTGCGAGACAAGAGGCGCGAGACAGGAGAGGAGAGCCTGGAGAGGAGAAGGAGAGCAAGAGAGGAGAGGACAGACAGGAGAGAAGAGGAGAGACAGGAGCAAGAGAGGAGAGACAGGAGCGGGAGAGGAAAGACAGGAACGGAGGGGCAGCAGAGGAGAGACAGGAGAGGAGGGGCAGGAGAAACAGGAGAGAAGAGACAGGAGAGGAGAGACAGGAGAGGAGAGACAGGAGAGGAGGGGCAGGAGAAACAGGAGAGAAGAGACAGGAGAGGAGAGACAGGAGAGAAGAGACAGGAGAGGAGAGACAGGAGAGGAGAGGAGAGGAGAGACAGGAGAGAGACAGGAGAGGAGAGACAGGAGAGAGATAGGAGAGGAGAGACAGGAGAGAGATAGGAGAGGAGAGACAGGAGAGGAGAGACAGGAGAGGGGAGACAGGAGAGGAGAGACAGGAGAGAGACAGGAGAGAGACAGGAGAGGAGAGAAAGTAGAGAGACAGGAGAGAATAGACAGGAGAGGAGAGACAGGAGAGGAGAGACAGGAGAGGAGAGACAGGAGAGGAGAAGCAGGAGAGGAGAGACAGGAGAGAGACAGGAGAGAGACAGGGGAGACAGGAGAGGAGAGACAGGAGAGGAGAGACAGGAGAGAGACAGGAGAGGAGAGAAAGTAGAGAGACAGGAGAGAATAGACAGGAGAGGAGAGACAGGAGAGGAGAGGATAGACAGGAGAAAGACAGGAGAGTGGAGACAGGAGAGGAGAGACAGGATAGACAGGAGAGGAGAGACAGGAGAGGAGAGACAGGAGAGGGGAGACAGGAGAGGAGAGACAGGAGAGGATAGACAGGAGAGAGCAGACAGGAGAGAGACAGGAGAAGAGATACAGGAGAGAATAGACAGGAGAGGAGAGACAGGAGAGGAGAGGATAGACAGGAGAAAGACAGGAGAGTGGAGACAGGAGAGGAGAGACAGGAGAGAGACAGGAGAGGAGAGACAGGAGAGAGACAGGAGAGGAGAGACAGGAGAGGATAGACAGGAGAGAGACAGGAGAGGAGAGACAGGAGAGGGGAGACAGGAGAGGAGAGACAGGAGAGGATAGACAGGAGAGAGCAGACAGGAGAGAGACAGGAGAAGAGATACAGGAGAGGAGAGACAGCAGAGGAGAGACAGGAGAGAGACAGGAGAGAATAGACAGGAGAGAGACAGGAGAGGAGAGACAGGAGAGAGACAGGAGAGGATAGACAGGAGAGAGACAGGAGAGAGACAGGAGACAAAAGACAGGAGAGAGACAGGAGAGGAGAGACAGGAGAGAGACAGGAGAGGATAGACAGGAGAGAGACGGGAGAGAATAGACAGGAGAGAGACAGGAGAGAGACAGGAGAGGGGAGACAGGAGAGGAAAGACAAGAGAGGAGAGACAGGAGAGGAGAGACAGGAGAGAGACAGGAGAGGAGAGGCAGGAGAGGAGAGACAGGAGAGGAGAGACAGGAGAGAGACAGGAGAGGGGAGACAGGAGAGGAGAGACAGGAGAGGAGAGACAGGAGAGGAGAGACAGGAGAGACAGGAGAGGAGAGACAGGAGAGGAGAGACAGGAGAGGAGAGACAGGAGAGGAGAGACAGGAGAGGAGAAACAGGAGAGAGACAGGAGAGGAGAGACAGGAGAGAAGAGACATGAGAGGAGACAGGAGAGGAGAGACAGGAGAAAGACAGGAGAGGAGAGACAGGAGAGGAGAGACAGGAGAGGAGAGACAGGAGAGGAGAGACAGGAGAGGATAGACAGGAGAGAGACAGGAGAGGAGAGACAGGAGGGAGACAGGAGAGAGAAAGGAGAGGAGAGACAAGAGAGAGACAGGAGAGGAGAGACTGGAGAGGAGAGACAGGAGAGGAGAGACAGGAGAGAGACAGGAGAGGAGAGACAGGAGAGACAGGAGAGGAGAGACAGGAGGGAGACAGGAGAGAGAAAGGAGAGGAGAGACAGGAGAGAGATAGGAGAGGAGAGACAGGAGAGGGGAGACAGGAGAGGAGAGACAGGAGAGAGACAGGAGAGAGACAGGAGAGAAGAGACAGGAGAGGAGAGACAGGAGAGGAGAGACAGGAGAGGAGAGACAGGAGAGGGGAGACAGGAGAGGAGAGACAGGAGAGAGACAGGAGAGAGACAGGAGAGGAGAGACAGGAGAGGAGAGACAGGAGAGAGACAGGAGAGGAGAGTTAGAATATCAGCAACACATTAATGTCTCCACACCAGGAATAAGAGCTGAGTACAGATAGTAGGATCATGTCTGGATCTGGGCTAGAGCTCCTATCTCCATCATGTGGTGAAAGACACGCCACTGCACCTCTCTGTGCTCTACTGTACTGTACACATTACCAAGACACACCTCTCTGTGCTCTACTGTACTGTACTCATTACCAAGATATACCTCTCTGTGCTCTACTGTACTGTACTCATTACCAAGACGTACTCATTACCAAGACATACCTCTCTGTGCTCTAATGTACTGTACTCATTACCAAGATATACCTCTCTGTGCTCTACTGTACTGTACTCATTACCAAGACGTACTCATTACCAAGACATACCTCTCTGTGCTCTAATGTACTGTACTCATTACCAAGACATACCTCTCTGTGCTCTAATGTACTGTACTCATTACCAAGACATACCTCTCTGTGCTCTACTGTACTGTACTCATTACCAAGACATACCTCTCTGTGCTCTACTGTACTGTACTCATTACCAAGACAGACCTCTCTGTGTTCTACTGTACTGTACTCATTACCAAGACATACCTCTCTGTGTTCTACTGTACTGTACTCATTACCAAGACATACCTCTCTGTGTTCTACTGTACTGTACTCATTACCAAGACATACCTCTCTGTGCTCTACTGTACTGTACTCATTACCAAGACATACCTCTCTGTGCTCTACTGTACTGTACTCATTACCAAGACATACCTCTCTGTGCTCTACTGTACTGTTCTCATTACCAAGACATACCTCTCTGTGCTCTACTGTACTGTACTCATTACCAAGACACACCTCTCTGTGCTCTACTGTACTGTACTGTACTCATTACCAAGACACACCTCTCTGTGCTCTACTGTACTGTACTCATTACCAAGACATACCTCTCTGTGCTCTTCACAGTGATGAGAGGTTAGTACTAAATCCAGGGGCATTACTGTGAGCTTGGTACAGGTTTATCTGTCGAGCTGACAGGGATGGAACCAGACTTCATGTTGTTAATATTATTGCCTTCTTTTCCCCTCTACTGCCTTCCTACCTTATGTAATACATATCTACCTCATCCTTTCTGTTGAGCTCGTATGTGGAGGCCATCTCTACCTGCACTGGCATCCTCAGCCCAGAAGGAAAAATAGGATGTGGGGTGGATTGGCAGTGTGTGAAGCGATCTCATCTGCGTCAGTGATCAACGCAGTGTGTTTCACAGATCTACGATGAATCATCCCCTCTGTTCCCTCCTGAAACCATGCAATCACACACACACACACACACACACACACACACACACACACACACACACACACACACACACACACACACACACACACACACACACACACACACACACACACACACACACACACACACACACACACACACACACACACACACACACACACACACCACACACACACCACACACACACACACACACACACACACACACACACACACACTGCAATACACAGGAATGGAGGAATATGGGTCCCCTGCAGAGACATGGGGATGTGTGGAGGTGGGCTGGAGAGAAGAGAGAGGAGAGGGAGGAGGGCTGGAGAGAAGAGAGAGGAAAGGAGAGGGAGCAGGGCTGGAGAGAAGAGAGAGGGGAAAGGAGAGGGAGGAGGGCTGGAGAGAAGAGAGAGAGGAAAGGAGAGGGAGGAGGGCTGGAGAGAAGAGAGAGAGGAAAGGAGAGGGAGGAGGGCTGGAGAGAAGAGAGAGAGGAAAGGAGAGGGAGGAGGGCTGGAGAGAAGAGAGAGGAGAGGAGAGGAAGGACGGCTGGAGAGAAGAGAGAGGAGAGGAGAGGGAGGAGGGCTGGAGAGCAGAGAGGGAGGTAAGGAGAGGGAGGTGGGCTGGAGAGAAGAGAGAGGAGAGGGAGGAGGGCTGGAGAGAAGAGAGTGAGGTAAGGAAAGGGAGGTGGGCTGGAGAGACGAGAGAGAGGAAAGGAGAGGGAGGAGGGCTGGAGAGAAGAGAGTGAGGTAAGGAAAGGGAGGTGGGCTGGAGAGACGAGAGAGAGGAAAGGAGAGGGAGGAGGGCTGGAGAGAAGATAGAGGAGAGGAGAGGGAGGAGGGCTGGAGAGAAGAGAGAGAGGAAAGGAGAGGGAGGAGGGCTGGAGAGAAGAGAGGGGAAAGGAGAGGGAGGAGGGCTGGAGAGAGGAGAGAGAGAAAAGGAGAGGGAGGAGGGCTGGAGAGAAGAGAGAGGAGAGGAGAGGGAGGAGGGCTGGGAGAGAAGAGAGAGAGGAGAGGAGAGGGAGGAGGGCTGGAGAGAAGAGAGGGGAAAGGAGAGGGAGGAGGGCTGGAGAGAAGAGAGTGAGGTAAGGAGAGGGAGGAGGGCTGGAGAGAAGAAAGAGAGGAAAGGAGAGGGAGGAGGGCTGGAGAGAAGAGAGAGGGGAGGAGAGTGAGGAGGGCTGGAGAGAAGAGAGGGAGGTAAGGAGAGGGAGGAGGGCTGGAGAGAGGTGAGAGAGAAAAGGAGAGGGAGGAGGGCTGGAGAGAAGATAGAGGAGAGGAGAGGGAGGAGGGCTGGAGAGAAGAGAGTGAGGTAAGGAGAGGGAGGAGGGCTGGAGAGAAGAGAGAGAGGAAAGGAGAGGGAGGAGGGCTGGAGAGAAGAGAGAGGAGAGGAGAGGAAGGAGGGCTGGAGAGAAGAGAGTGAGGTAAGGAGAGGGAGGATGGCTGGAGAGAAGAGAGGGAGGTAAGGAGAGGGAGGAGGGCTGGAGAGAAGATAGAGGAGAGGAGAGGGAGGAGGGCTGGAGAGAAGATAGAGGAGAGGAGAGGGAGGAGGGCTGGAGAGAAGAGAGAGGAGAGGAGAGGGAGGAGGGCTGGAGAGAAGAGAGAGGAGAGGAGAGGAAGGAGGGCTGGAGAGAAGAGAGTGAGGTAAGGAGAGGGAGGATGGCTGGAGAGAAGAGAGGGAGGTAAGGAGAGGGAGGAGGGCTGGAGAGAAGATAAAGGAGAGGAGAGGGAGGAGGGCTGGAGAGAAGATAGAGGAGAGGAGAGGAGAGGAGGAGGGCTGGAGAGAAGAGAGAGGAGAGGAGAGGGAGGAGGGCTGAGAGAAGAGAGAGGAGAGGAGAGGAAGGAGGGCTGGAGAGAAGAGAGTGAGGTAAGGAGAGGGAGAGGGCTGGAGAGAAGAGAGTGAGGTAAGGAGAGGGAGGAGTGCTGGAGAGAAGAGAGGGAGGTAAGGAGAGGGAGGTGGGCAGGAGAGAAGAGAGAGGAGAGGAGAGGGAGGAGAGGCTGGAGAGAAGAGAGTCAGGTAAGGAGAGGGAGATGGGCTGGAAAGACGAGAGAGGAGATGGGAGGGAGGAGGGCTGGAGAGAAGAGAGTGAGGTAAGGAGAGGGAGGAGGGCTGGAGAGGAGATAGAGGAGAGGAGAGGGAGGAGGGCTGGAGAGAAGATAGAGGAGAGGAGAGGGAGGAGGGCTGGAGAGAAGAGAGAGGAGAGTAGAGGGAGGAGGGCTG
>NC_034179.2:13625765-13651526 GCF_002021735.2 Oncorhynchus kisutch | reverse complement strand
GAGAGAGAGAAAAGAGAGGTGGAATGGAGAGTGAGAGAAAAGAGAGGGGGAAGGGAGAGAGAGAAAGAGAGAGAGAAAAGAGAGAGGCGGGAGAGAGAAAAGTTAGAAAAGAGAGAGGTGGAAGGGAGAGAGAGAGAGAAAAGAGAGAGGTGGAAGGGAGAGAGAGAAAAGAGAGAGGTGGAAGGGAGAGAGAGAGAGAAAAGAGAGAGATGGAAGGGAGAGAGAGAGAAAAGAGAGAGGTGGAAGGGAGAGAGAGAGAAAGGGGAGAGGGGGAAGGGAGAGAGAGAGCGGGGTCAAGGAAACAGTGAGAGGGGGCAAGGAGACAGTAGGAGGGGGCAAGGAGACTGTGAGAGGGGGCAAGGAAACAGTGAGAGCGACAAAATAAAAGAGGGAACAAAGGAGAGCACAAAAGAGACACTAGGTTCTGGATAGAACCAAAAGGGTTCTAAACTTGTTTCATATGAACCTTTTAAGGTTCTATATAGAATCGAATTGGTTCCATATACACTGAGTGTACAAAACATTAGGAACACCTTGAGTTGCAAACCCATTTTGCCCTCAGAACAGCCTCAAGTGTTTGGGGCATGACTCTACAAGTTGTTGAAAGCGTTCCACAGGGATACTGGCCCATGTGGACTCCAACGCTTCCCACAGTTGTGTCAAGTTGGCTGGATGTCCTTTGGGTGGTGGAACATTCTTAATACAAACGCAAAACTGTTGAGCATGAAAAACCCAGCAGCATTGCAGTTCTTGACACACTCAAACCGGTGTGCCTGGCACCTACTACCATATCTCTTTCAAAGGCACTTAAATCTTTTGTCTTGCCAATTCACCCTCTGAATGGCACACATACACAATCCACAATCTCAATTGTCTCAAGGCTTAAAAATCCTTCTTTAACCTGTCTCCTCCCCTTCATATTCACTGATTGGTGGATTTAACAAGTGACATCAATAAGTGATCATATTTTTCAGCTGGATTCACCTGCTCAGTCTCTGTCATGGAAAGAGAAGGTGTTCTTAATGTTTTGTACAGTCAGTAGAGAACCTCATACGGAACCCATTGGTTCAATATGGGACCAATTCTGGTTCAGTGAATAAGAACCCCTGGGATTCTGATCAACGAAGAATCCAAAGGGTTCTATATAGAATAGAAGGGTATATAGAAGGGTTCTGTATAGAATAGAAGGGTACATAGAAGGGTTCTGTATAGAATAGAAAGGTATAGAAGGGTTCTGTATAGAATAGAAAGGTATAGAAGGGTTCTGTATAGAATAGAAAGGTATAGAAGGGTTCTGTATAGAATAGAAAGGTATAGAAGGGTTCTGTATATAATAGAAGGGTATATAGAAGGGTTCTGTATAGAATAGAAAGGTATAGAAGGGTTCTGTATAGAATAGAAAGGTATAGAAGGGTTCTGTATAGAATAGAAAGGTATAGAAGGGTTCTGTATAGAATAGAAAGGTATAGAAGGGTTCTGTATAGAATAGAAAGGTATAGAAGGGTTCTGTATAGAATAGAAAGGTATAGAAGGGTTCTGTATAGAATGGAAGGGTATAGAAGGGTTCTGTATAGAATAGAAAGGTATAGAAGGGTTCTGTATAGAATGGAAGGGTATAGAAGGGTTCTGTATAGAATGGAAGGGTATAGAAGGGTTCTGTATAGAATGGAAGGGTATAGAAGGGTTCTGTATAGAATGGAAGGGTATAGAAGGGTTCTGTATAGAATGGAAGGGTATAGAAGGGTTCTGTATAGAACATTTAGGGGTGCCATATACGTACAGTGCATTCGGAAAGTATTCAAACCCTTTGAATTTTTCCACATTTTGTTACGTTACAGCCTTATTCTAAATTTGATTACATTTTGTTACAGCCTTATTCTAAATTTGATTACATTTTGTTACAGCCTTATTCTAAATTTGATTACATTTTGTTACAGCCTTATTCTAAATTTGATTACATTTTGTTACAGCCTTATTCTAAATTTGATTACATTTTGTTACAGCCTTATTCTAAATTTGATTACATTTTGTTACAGCCTTATTCTAAATTTGATTACATTTTGTTACAGCCTTATTCTAAATTTGATTACATTTTGTTACAGCCTTATTCTAAATTTGATTACATTTTGTTACAGCCTTATTCTAAATTTGATTACATTTTGTTACAGCCTTATTCTAAATTTGATTACATTTTGTTACAGCCTTATTCTAAATTTGATTACATTTTGTTACAGCCTTATTCTAAATTTTATTACATTTTGTTACAGCCTTATTCTAAATTTTATTACATTTTGTTACAGCCTTATTCTAAATTTGATTACATTTTGTTACAGCCTTATTCTAAATTTGATTACATTTTGTTACAGCCTTATTCTAAATTTGATTACATTTTGTTACAGCCTTATTCTAAATTTGATTACATTTTGTTACAGCCTTATTCTAAATTTGATTACATTTTGTTACAGCCTTATTCTAAATTTGATTACATTTTGTTACAGCCTTATTCTAAATTTGATTACATTTTGTTACAGCCTTATTCTAAATTTGATTACATTTTGTTACAGCCTTATTCTAAATTTGATTACATTTTGTTACAGCCTTATTCTAAATTTGATTACATTTTGTTACAGCCTTATTCTAAATTTGATTACATTTTGTTACAGCCTTATTCTAAAATTGATTACATTTTTGTTACAGCCTTATTCTAAATTTGATTACATTTTGTTACAGCCTTATTCTAAATTTGATTACATTTTGTTACAGCCTTATTCTAAATTTGATTACATTTTGTTACAGCCTTATTCTAAATTTGATTACATTTTGTTACAGCCTTATTCTAAATTTGATTACATTTTGTTACAGCCTTATTCTAAATTTGATTACATTTCGTTACAGCCTTATTCTAAATTTGATTACATTTTGTTACAGCCTTATTCTAAATTTGATTACATTTTGTTACAGCCTTATTCTAAATTTGATTACATTTTGTTACAGCCTTATTCTAAATTTGATTACATTTTTTTCGCCTCATTAATCTACACACAATACCCCATAATTACTAACGCAAAAAACGTTCGATTTTTTATTTTAGCAAATGTATAAAAAGAAAACAACTGAAATATCACATTTTACATAAGCACTCAGACCCTTTACTCAGTACTTTGTTGAAGCACCTTTGGCAGTGATTACAACCTAGAGTCTTCTTGGGTATGATGCTACAAGCTTTTTCACACGTGTATTTGGGGAGTTTATCCCATTCTCCTCTCAAGCTCTGTCAGCTTGGATGGGGTGTGTTACTGCACAGCTATTTTCAGGTCTTTTCAGAGATGTTTGATCGGGTTCAAGTTGGGGCTCTGGCTGGGCCACTCAATGACATTCAGAGACTTGTCTTGAAGCCACTCCTGCATTGTCTTGGCTGTGTGCTTGGGGTCATTGTCCTGTTGGAAGGTGAACCTTCGCCCCAGTCTGAGATCCTGAGCGCTCTGGAGCAGGTTTCCATCAAGGATCTCTCTGTACTTTGCTCTGCTCATCTTTCCCCCAATCCTGACTAGTCTCCCACTCCCTGCCATCGAAACATCCCCACAGCATGATGCTGCCACCACCATGCTTCACCGTCGGGATGGTGCCAGATTAATCACATTCACCATAATGCTATAATTTACTACCATGTGTCACGGCTCCTCCTCTGCAGTGCATGGGCGGTTCCTCCTGCAGGCAGAGGAGGGTCGTTAGTGATCGGAGTCACCTGGGCTCTAAGTATTTAAACGGTGTCACTAATCACTTCTCTCTCTCTCTCTGCTCCTCCAGGTATGAACCTGTTTTGTTTGTTCTTTTGTAGTTTTGCATAGTTTTCACTCAGTCATTCACACACACAGATTCACGCATCCCTGCACTTTACATACACCTTACATTATGATACTTCCACACCTCATTGATTTTTCTTAGTTTAAAGTAAATAGTTATGTTTACAATAAAGAACATCTTTTAATTGGCCAATACATGTTGTTCGCGTCCCCTCATTGTTGCCACAGGCTATGAGCCAGCCTGTGACACATGTTATATTGATTCATAGAAACTATGGCTAATAATATGACACCCCTACTCATACAGATATTGAGTTAAACATACCACAGGTAGCCTACTCTCAAAAATCTAATACAAATCACTCATTCAAAACCTTTTAAAGTCCCCATTGATTCCTCCTGCTGGTACATTGTGTTGTGTGTTGGGACACAACAGCCCATATTACTAAACTAGAGAGGTAGAGGGAGGGAGAGAGAGAGGAAGAGGGACAGAGTGAATGAGAAGGAGACAGAGGTAGAGGGAGGGGGAGAGAGAAAATGGACGGAGTGAATGAGAAGGAGACAGAGGGAGGGAGAGAGAGAGGAAGAGAGACAGAGTGAATGAGAAGGAGACAGAGGTAGAGGGAGGGGGAGAGAGAAAATGGCCGGAGTGAATGAGAAGGAGACAGAGGGAGGGAGAGAGAGGAAGAGGGACGGAGTGAATGAGGAGACAGAGAGAGGTGGAGGGAGAGAGAGAGGAAGAGGGACAGAGTGAATGAGAAGGAGACAGAGAGAGGGAGCGGGAGGGAGAGAGAGAAAGATGGACAGAGTGAATGAGAAGGAGACAGAGAGAGGTAGAGGGAGGGAGAGAGAGAAAGATGGACAGAGTGAATGAGAAGGAGACAGAGAGAGGTAGAGGGAGGGAGAGAGAGAAAGATGGACAGAGTGAATGAGAAGGAGACAGAGAGAGGTAGAGGGAGGGAGAGAGAGGAAGATGGACGGAGTGAATGAGGAGACAGAGAGAGGTAGAGGGAGGGGGAGAGAGAGGAAGAGGGACCAAGTGAATGAGAAGGAGACAGAGAGAGGTAGAGGGAGGGGGAGAGAGAAAGATGGACAGAGTGAATGAGAAGGAGACAGAGAGAGGTAGAGGGAGGGGGGAGAGAGGAAGAGGGACCAAGTGAATGAGAAGGAGAAAGAGAGAGGGAGCGGGAGGGAGAGAGAGAAAGATGGACAGAGTGAATGAGAAGGAGACAGAGAGAGGTAGAGGGAGGGGGAGAGAGAGGAAGAGGGACCAAGTGAATGAGAAGGAGACAGAGAGAGGTAGAGGGAGGGAGAGAGAGAAAGATGGACAGAGTGAATGAGAAGGAGACAGAGAGAGGTAGAGGAAGGGAGAGAGAAAGATGGACAGAGTGAATGAGAAGGAGACAGAGAGGTAGAGGGAGGGAGAGAGAGAAAGATGGACAGAGTGAATGAGAAGGAGACAGAGAGAGGGAGCGGGAGGGAGAGAGAGAGAGAAAGATGGACAAAGTGAATGTGAAGGAGACAGAGAGAGGTAGAGGGAGGGAGAGAGAGGAAGATGGACGGAGTGAATGAGGAGACAGAGAGAGGTAGAGAGAGGGAGAGAGAGGAAGATGGACAGAGTGAATGAGAAGGAGACAGAGAGGTAACGGTCGGGAGGGAGGGAGTGAGTGAGGTAGAGGGAGAGCGAGAAAGACAGTGAGGGAGAGGGAAGGAGATAGAGCCGTGTCATGTCGTGCAGTACTGGCACATTGATGTCACCCTCATGCTAATATCGCATGTCTGACTCACTGTAGAACAGAGCTGCTATTCCATAGAAAGCTGCAGGGCCCGTGTGGGAAAGAAGAACATTGAGAATGTAACTGAGGAGACACCCACTGACCTGATTAAACTATGTCTGGAATATTTGGAGCGCTCTCAAAGCACTTTTTTAGACAAGATAGTAACTGAATACCAAGATCAAATGAAATGAAATTGTATTTGTCCCATGTGCCGAATACAACAGGTAGCAGGTAACCTTACCGTGAAGTATAGACCTTACCGTGAAGTATAGACCTTACCGTGAAGTATAGACCTTACCGTGAAGTATAGACCTTACCGTGATAGACCTTACCGTGAAGTATAGACCTTACCGTGAAGTATAGACCTTACCGTGAAGTATAGACCTTACCGTGAAGTATAGACCTTACCGTGAAGTATAGACCTTACCGTGAAGTATAGACCTTACCGTGATAGACCTTACCGTGAAGTATAGACCTTACCGTGAAGTATAGACCTTACCGTGAAGTATAGACCTTACCGTGATAGACCTTACCGTGAAGTATAGACCTTACCGTGAAGTATAGACCTTACCGTGAAGTATAAACCTTACCGTGAAGTATAGACCTTACCGTGAAGTATAGACCTTACCGTGAAGTATAGACCTTACTGTGAAGTATAGACCTTACCGTGAAGTATAGACCTTACCGTGAAGTATAAACCTTACCGCGAAATGTTTACTTACAATCCTTTAACTGACAATGCAGTTCAAGAAATAGAGTTAAGAAAATATTTACCAAAATAAACTAAAGTAAAAAATAAATAAATACAAAGTAACACAATAAATGAACAGTCAGTAGCAGCAGTGTAAAAACAAAGTGGGGGGGTGGGGGTGTTAATGAATATAGTCTGGGCAGCCATTTGATTATTGGCTCCCGAGTGGCCAGCAGTATACAGTCCCTGGTTTGTCACTACAGTCCCTGGTTTGAATCTAGGCTGCATCACATCCGGCCATGATTGGGAGTCACATAGGGTGGCGCACATTTGTCCCAGTCTTGCTGGGGTAGGCCGTCATTGTAAATAAGAATGTGTTCTTAACTGACTTGCCTAGTTAAATAAAGGTTAAATGTAAACATTTATTGTTCAGCAGTCTTATGACTTGGGGGTAGAAGCTGTTAAGGAGCCTTGTGGACCTAGTTTTGGCGCTCAGGTACCGCTTGCGTGTGGTAGCAGAGAGAACAGTCAGTGTCTTGGATGACTGGAGACATTGGCAGTTTTTTGGGCCTTCCTCTGACACCATCTGGTATATAGGTCCTGGATGGCAGGAAGTTTGGCCCCAATGGTGTACCTGGCAGTACGCACTACCCTCTGTAGCGCCTGACGGTCGGATGCCGAGCAGTTGCTGTACCAGGCGGTGTTGCAACTGGTCAGGATGCTCTCGATGGTGCAGCTGTAGAACTGTTTGAGGATCTGGTGACCCATGCCAAATCTTGTCAGTCTCCTGAGCGGGAAAAGGCATTGTTGTGCCCTCTTCACGACTGTCTTGATGTGTTTCGACCATAATAGTTTGTTGGTGATGTGGACACCAAGGAACTTGAAACTCTCAACCCGCTCCACTAGAGCCCCATCGATGTGAATGGGGGCGTGTTCGCCCCTCCTTTTCCTATAGTCCACGATCATCTCCTTTGTCTTGCTCAAGTTGAAGGAGAGCTTGTTGTCCTGGCACCTGTCGCTGAAAAGCCTGCCTGTGCTTTCTCTGAAAGGTCTGAAACCAGATTTTCATACAAATTCCCTGACTGGCCTGATCTTCATAACAACCCAATGCTGTCTCATAACTCCACCTGTTTTATAGACGTGTTTCTAGTCCTATCTCTCTCCTCTTCCTCCTCTTCCTCCCCTCTCCTCTTCCTCCTTCCCTTCCAACTCATCTTCTCTCCTCCTCCTCTCCCCCTTCTTCTCCTACTCCTCCTCCTCTTCCCTCTCTTCTTCATCCTCCACTCTCTTCCTCCTCCTCTTCCCCCTTCCTCCTCCCTTCTCCTCTTCCTCTTCTTCCCCTTTCTCCTCCCTTCCCTCCCTCCTCCTCTTCCCTCTCTTCTTCCTCTCACCCTCCTCCCCCTCTCATCTTCCTCTCCTCCTCCCCCCCTCCTCTTCCCTCTCCTCCTCTTCCCACTCCTCCTCCTCCCCCTCCTCCTCCTCTCCTCCTCCTCAACCTCCTCCTCCCCCTCTCCTCTTCCCCCTCCTCCTCCCCCTCCTCTTCCTCCTCCTCCTCCCCCCATCTCCTCTTCACCCTCCTCCTCCCTCTCTCCTCTTCCCACTCCTCCTCCCCTCTGATCCTTCTTCTGCTTCTCCCCTACCTCTCCTCCTCCTCTTGCCCCTCTCCTCTTCCTCCCCTCTCCTACTCGTCCTCCTCTTCCTGTTCCCCCTCTCCTCCTCTCCCTCCATCTCCTCCCCTTCTTGCCCCCCTCCTCCCCTCTCCTTCTTCTCCTTCTTCCCAGCGCCAGAACAAATGAGTTGGACAGGCATTTCAAATCAAATCAAAGTTTATTGGTGGTGTACACATATTTGCAGATGTTATCACAGGTGCAATGAAACGCTTGTGTTTCTAGCTCCAACAGTGCAGTAATACCTAGCAATACAAAAGAATACACATAGAATCGAAAAAGTAAAAAGGATTCAATTAAGAAATAGCAATGTCAGAGCCATTACAATGAGCACGTCCTCCCATAGCTCCTCCCACCGGTGTGTACGGACAGTATAGGACAGTAGTTATATAGGATGGTGTGTATAGTCAGTATAGACAGTAGTTATATAGCATGGTGTGTATAGATAGTAGTTATATATAGGATGGTGTGTATAGACAGTAGTTATATAGGATGGTGTGTATAGTCAGTATAGACAGTAGTTATATAGGATGGTGTGTATAGTCAGTATAGACAGTAGTTATATATAGGATGGTGTGTATAGACAGTAGTTACAGTGCCTTGCGAAAGTATTCGGCCCCCTTGAACTTTGCGACCTTTTGCCAGATTTCAGGCTTCAAACATAAAGATATAAAACTGTATTTTTATGTGGAGAATCAACAACAAGTGGGACACAATCATGAAGTGGAACGACATTTATTGGATATTTCAAACTTTTTTAACAAATCAAAAACTGAAAAATTGGGCGTGCAAAATTATTCAGCCCCCTTAAGTTAATACTTTGTAGCGCCACCTTTTGCTGCGATTACAGCTGTAAGTCGCTTGGGGTATGTCTCTATCGGTTTTGCACATCGAGAGACTGACATTTTTTCCCATTCCTCCTTGCAAAACAGCTCGAGCTCAGTGAGTTTGGATGGAGAGCATTTGTGAACAGCAGTTTTCAGTTCTTTCCACAGATTCTCGATTGGATTCAGGTCTGGACTTTGACTTGGCCATTCTAACACCTGGATATGTTTATTTTTGAACCATTCCATTGTAGATTTTGCTTTATGTTTTGGATCATTGTCTTGTTGGAAGACCAATCTCCGTCCCAGTCTCAGGTCTTTTGCAGACTCCATCAGGGTTTCTTCCAGAATGGTCCTGTATTTGGCTCCATCCATCTTCCCATCAATTTTAACCATCTTCCCTGTCCCTGCTGAAGAAAAACAGGGCCAAACCATGATGCTGCCACCACCATGTTTGACAGTGGGGATGGTGTGTTCAGGGTGATGAGCTGTGTTGCTTTTACGCCAAACATAACGTTTTGCATTGTTGCCAAAAAGTTCTATTTTGGTTTCATCTGACCAGAGCACCTTCTTCCATATGTTTGGTGTGTCTCCCAGGTGGCTTGTGGCAAACTTTAAACAACACTTTTTATGGATATCTTTAAGAAATGGCTTTCTTCTTGCCACTCTTCCATAAAGGCCAGATTTGTGCAATATACGACTGATTGTTGTCCTATGGACAGAGTCTCCCACCTCAGCTGTAGATCTCTGCAGTCCATCCAGAGTGATCATGGGCCTCTTGGCTGCATCTCTGATCAGTCTTCTCCTTGTATGAGCTGAAAGTTTAGAGGGACGGCCAGGTCTTGGTAGATTTGCAGTGGTCTGATACTCCTTCCATTTCAATATTATCGCTTGCACAGTGCTCCTTGGGATGTTTAAAGCTTGGGAAATCTTTTTGTATCCAAATCCGGCTTTAAACTTCTTCACAACAGTATCTCGGACCTGCCTGGTGTGTTCCTTGTTCTTCATGATGCTCTCTGCGCTTTTAACGGACCTCTGAGACTATCACAGTGCAGGTGCATTTATACGGAGACTTGATTACACACAGGTGGATTGTATTTATCATCAGTAGTCATTTCGGTCAACATTGGATCATTCAGAGATCCTCACTGAACTTCTGGAGAGAGTTTGCTGCACTGAAAGTAAAGGGGCTGAATAATTTTGCACGCCCAATCTTTCCGTTTTTGATTTGTTAAAAAAGTTTGAAATATCCAATAAATGTCGTTCCACTTCATGATTGTGTCCCACTTGTTGTTGATTCTTCACAAAAAAATACAGTTTTATATCTTTATGTTTGAAGCCTGAAATCTGGCAAAAGGTCGCAAAGTTCAAGGGGGCCGAATACTTTCGCAAGGCACTGTAACTACTGTCTATACACACCATCCTATATATAACTACTGTCTATACTGACTATACACACCATCCTATATAACTACTGTCTATACTGACTATACACACCATCCTATATAACTACTGTCTATACACACCATCCTATATATAACTACTATCTATACACACCATCCTATGGCACTACTGTCTATACTGACTATACACACCATCCTATATAACTGGGAAGCCTGAAATGTGGCAAAATGTCGCAAAGTTCAAGGGGGCCGAATACTTTCGCAAGGCACTGTATATAGGATGGTGCGTATAGTCAGTATAGACAGTAGTTATATAGGATGGTGTGTATAGACAGTAGTTATATAGGATGGTGTGTATAGACAGTAGTTATATAGGATGGTGTGTATAGACATTAGTTATATAGGATGGTGTGTATAGACAGTAGTTATATAGCATGGTGCGTATAGACAGTAGTTATTTATAGGATGGTGCGTATAGACAGTAGTTATATAGGATGGTGCGTATAGTCAGTATAGACAGTAGTTATATAGGATGGTGTTTATAGTCAGTATAGACAGTAGTTATATAGGATGGTGCGTATAGACAGTATGGACAGTAGTTATATAGGATGGTGTGTATAGTCAGTATAGTAGCAGCATACCACCCTGCATACCACTGCTGGCTTGCTTCTGAAGCTAAGCAGGGTTGGTCCTGATCAGTCCCTGGATGGGAGACCAGATGCTGCTGGAAGTGGTGATGGAGGGCCAGTAGGAGGCACTCTTTCCTCTGGTCTAAAAAATATCCCAATGCCCCAGGCTAGTGATTGGGGACACTTCCCCTTGTAGGGTGCTGTCTTTCGGATGGGATGTTAAAAAGGTCTCCTGACTCTGCGGTCATTAACGATCCCATGGCACTTATTGTAAGAGTAGGGGTGTTAACTCTGGTGTCCTGGCTAAATTCCCATTCTGGCCATCAAACCATCACTGATCTCCTCTGCCCTTCTCCAATTCTTCCTCTGTCTCTATCACATTGGTTGTATGATTGATGCTCATGGTGAGGGGACGGCTCATACAGTATGTCAGACTTGACTAGATATTACTGCTCACACTAGCTGTTAAAGCTGTAGTGTGTATTTATGTATATTTAACTCTAGGTATATACCAGCCGAGTTCTTAAAAAAACAAATAAACACACAGAAAAAACCCATTAGATTCCAAGAATAGGCCTGCATGGTGTGTCTTTGTGTTGTCATATTGATGGACCTACTGGGAGTAGGTAATAGATGCAAACACATACCCAGGTTGTTACGTTGTTCCCAGACAGCGTTGGTGTGTGTTTCAGCTATCCTTCTTCCTGCTTCTTGCGTGGGAGGCAGACAGAATAGACAGTGACACCGCTGCCCGATATGGAGCCGTCAATCAGGCACTGTCTGCTAGCTGGCTGATAACAACCTGTTCACACACACCTCTCTTCAACATATCTCCTCCCCCTTGTCACCTCACTGACTCATGCAGAAACACAATACCCTCACCGCATGTTCCTGTTGGTGCACACATGTTAATATTAACATATTAACAGGCTATATAGCTTACCGTAATGAGAGAGAATTTATAGATCCATATGATGCATCATTAAACAGTGATCATCAAACGTCATGAAACGCTGTCCCAAATGGCATCATATTCCCTATTTAGTAAATTACATTTGACCAGGCCGCAGAGTGTTTCACCTAATTAGGGAGTCATTTATTGTGTGCTCATATGTAATTAAGGGCTGTTTATAATGCTAATGCATCTGTAATTCCCTGTTTAAACATCTCACACTCATTGGGAACCTGATGAGTTTCCTCAGTGTACATTGACATTAGCTGTATTCACATGTCTTCTGTAATAAAATGGCACAGATTCAGAACTTTGATCAGGACTAATGTGATCTGCCTCCATTCTACATCAGATGGTATACTTATTTATATATATATTTATATGGTTTATTTATTTTACTAGGTAAGTCAGTTAAAAACAAAATCTTATTTTCAATGACGGCCTAGGAACAGTGGGTTAACTGCCTCGTTCAGGGGCAGAACGACAGATTTGTGCCTTGTCAGCTTGGGGATTTGAACTCGCAACCTTCCGGTTACTAGTCCAACGCTCTAACCACTAGGCTACCTGCTGGTTACTAGTCCAACGCTCTAACCACTAGGCTACCTGCTGGTTACTAGTCCAACGCTCTAACCACTAGGCTACCTGCTGGTTACTAGGCCAACGCTCTAACCACTAGGCTACCTGCTGGTTACTAGTCCAACGCTCTAACCACTAGGCTACCTGCTGGTTACTAGTCCAACGCTCTAACCACTAGGCTACCTGCTGGTTACTAGTCCAACGCTCTAACCACTAGGCTACCTGCTGGTTACTAGTCCAACGCTCTAACCACTAGGCTACCTGCTGGTTACTAGTCCAACGCTCTAACCACTAGGCTACCTGCTGGTTACTAGGCCAACGCTCTAACCACTAGGCTACCTGCTGGTTACTAGTCCAACACTCTAAACACTAGGCTACCTGCTGGTTACTAGTCCAACACTCTAAACACTAGGCTACCTGCTGGTTACTAGTCCAACACTCTAAACACTAGGCTACCTGCTGGTTACTAGTCCAACACTCTAACCACTAGGCTACCTGCTGGTTACTAGTCCAACACTCTAAACACTAGGCTACCTGGTGGTTACTAGTCCAACGCTCTAACCACTAGGCTACCTGCTGGTTACTAGTCCAACGCTCTAACCACTAGGCTACCTGCTGGTTACTAGTCCAACGCTCTAACCACTAGGCTACCTGCTGGTTACTAGTCCAATGCTCTAACCACTAGGCTACCTGCTGGTTACTAGTCCAACGCTCTAACCACTAGGCTACCTGCTGGTTACTAGTCCAACGCTCTGACCACTAGGCTACCTGCTGGTTACTAGTCCAACGCTCTAACCACTAGGCTACCTGCTGGTTACTAGTCCAACGCTCTAACCACTAGGCTACCTGCTGGTTACTAGTCCAACGCTCTAACCACTAGGCTACCTGCTGGTTACTAGTCCAACGCTCTAACCACTAGGCTACCTGCTGGTTACTAGTCCAACACTCTAACCACTAGGCTACCTGCTGGTTACTAGTCCAACGCTCTGACCACTAGGCTACCTGCTGGTTACTAGTCCATCGCTCTAACCCCTAGGCTACATGCTGGTTACTAGTCCAACGCTCTAACCACTAGGCTACCTGCTGGTTACTAGACCAACGCTCTAACCACTAGGCTACCTGCTGGTTACTAGTCCAATGCTCTAACCACTAGGCTACCTGCTGGTTACTAGTCCATCGCTCTAACCCCTAGGCTACCTGCTGGTTACTAGTCCAACGCTCTAACCACTAGGCTACCTGCTGGTTACTAGTCCAACGCTCTAACCACTAGGCTACCTGCTGGTTACTAGTCCAACGATCTAACCACTAGGCTACCTGCTGGTTACTAGTCCAACGCTCTAACCACTAGGCTACCTTCCGGTTACTAGTCCAATGCTCTAACCACTAGGCTACCTGCCTCTAACCACTAGGCTACAAAAGAACAAGAGAATCAAATAGGGTTTAGTAACGCAAGTTAATTGCATGAAAAGAATGTATAAATCATTATGACATCATGAGCTACTTAGTGCCTTTGTTGTCACGGAAAAAGATCAGGTGTAGCAGTCCAAATGCATACAGGCTGCTCTGAAAGTTTTAAGGCTGGCTGGAACACAGAGAATGAATGGCAGGATCTTGTTGCTATGAATACGGCTATCTACTTAGATCTCTGCTGTCACCTGCTGTTCATTTGGTCTACTGCAAGTGAAAAACAGAGCTCTCTCTGTGCCTCACGTTGAAGAGTTGAACAGAAGAAGCCAGCAACACACACCGGACATACAGTGCCTTCAGGAAACAAATATTTATATCCCTTGACTTTTTCCAAATTGTGTTGTGTTACAGCCTGAATTTAAAATGGATTAAATTTGGATTTATTTTTGTCCCTGGCCTACACACTATACCCCATAATGTCAAAGTAGTGTTCTTTTACAGAATTATAAAAAATGAAAAGCTGAAACGTCTTGAGTCAATAAGTATTCAACCCCTTTGTTACAGCAAGCTTAAACAAGTTCAGGAGTAAAAATGTGTTAACATGATTTTTCTATGACTACCTCATCTCTGCACCCCACACGTACAATTATCTGTAAAGTCCTGAAGTTGAGCTGTGAACTTCAAAACAGATTCAACCACAAAGACCAGCGAGGTTTTCCAATGTCTCGCAAAGAAGAGCACCTATCGGCAGAGGTGGAAAAAGTACCCCTATTGTCTACCTTGAGTAAAAGTATAGACGCCTTCATAGAAAGTTACTCAAGTAAAAGTGAAAGTGAGCCAGTAAAATACTACTTGAGTAAAAGTCTAAAAGTATTTGGTTTTAAATATACTTAAGTGTCAAAAGTAAATGTAATTGCTAAAATATACTTAAGTATTAAAAAATACAAGTACAAGTATAAATCATTTAAAATTCCCTATATTAAGCAAAGCAGACAGCACCATTTTCTTGTTTTTAAAATGTACAGATAGCCAGGGGCAGACTCCAACACTCAGACATAATTACAGATAGCCAGGGGCACACTCCAACACTCAGACATTATTACAGATAGCCAGGGGCACACTCCAACACTCAGACATTATGTACAGATAGCCAGGGGCAGACTCCAACACTCAGACATTATGTACAGATAGCCAGGGGCAGACTCCAACACTCAGACATGATGTACAGACAGCCAGGGGCAGACTCCAACACTCAGACATTATTACAGATAGCCAGGGGCACACTAACACTCAGACATTATGTACAGATAGCCAGGGGCACACTCCAACACTCAGACATTATTACAGATAGCCAGGGGCAGACTCCAACACTCAGACATTATTAAAGATAGCCAGGGGCACACTAACACTCAGACATTATGTACAGATAGCCAGGGGCACACTAACACTCAGACATTACTTACAGATAGCCAGGGGCACACTAACACTCAGACATTATGTACAGATAGCCAGGGGCACACTAACACTCAGACATTATTACAGATAGCCAGGGGCAGACTCCAACACTCAGACATTATGTACAGATAGCCAGGGGCACACTAACACTCAGACATTATTACAGATAGCCAGGGGCACACTAACACTCAGACATTATTACAGATAGCCAGGGGCACACTAACACTCAGACATTATTACAGATAGCCAGGGGCACACTAACACTCAGACATTATTACAGATAGCCAGGGGCAGACTCCAACACTCAGACATTATTACAGATAGCCAGGGGCACACTAACACTCAGACATTATTACAGATAGCCAGGGGCAGACTCCAACACTCAGACGTTACTTACAGATAGCCAGGGGCACACTCCAACACTCAGACGTTATTACAGATAGCCAGGGGCACACTCCAACACTCAGACATTATTTACAGATAGCCTGGGGCACACTCCAACACTCAGACATTATTACAGATAGCCAGGGGCAGACTCCAACACTCAGACATTATGTACAGATAGCCAGGGGCAGACTCCAACACTCAGACATTATTACAGATAGCCAGGGGCACACTCCAACACTCAGACATTATTACAGATAGCAAGGGGCAAACTCCAACTCTCAGACATTATTACAGATAGCCAGGGGCACACTCCAACACTCAGCCATTACTTACAGATAGCCAGGGGCAGACACCAACACTCAGACATTACTTACAGATAGCCAGGGGCACACTCCAACACTCAGACATTATTACAGATAGCCAGGGGCAGACTCCAACACTCAGACATTATGTACAGATAGCCAGGGGCAGACTCCAACACTCAGACATTATTACAGATAGCCAGGGGCACACTCCAACACTCAGACATTATTACAGATAGCAAGGGGCACACTCCAACTCTCAGACATTATTACAGATAGCCAGGGGCACACTCCAACACTCAGCCATTACTTACAGATAGCCAGGGGCAGACACCAACACTCAGACATTACTTACAGATAGCCAGGGGCACACTCCAACACTCAGACATTACTTACAGATAGCCAGGGGCAGACTCCAACACTCAGACATTACTTACAGACAGCCAGGGGCAGACTCCAACACTCAGACATTACTTACAGATAGCCAGGGGCACACTCCAACACTCAGACATTACTTACAGATAGCCAGGGGCAGACTCCAACACTCAGACGTTATTACAGATAGCCAGGGGCACACTCCAACACTCAGACATTATTACAGATAGCAAGGGGCACACTCCAACTCTCAGACATTATTACAGATAGCCAGGGGCACACTCCAACACTCAGCCATTACTTACAGATAGCCAGGGGCAGACACCAACACTCAGACATTACTTACAGATAGCCAGGGGCACACTCCAACACTCAGACATTATTACAGATAGCCAGGGGCAGACTCCAACACTCAGACATTATGTACAGATAGCCAGGGGCAGACTCCAACACTCAGACATTATTACAGATAGCCAGGGGCACACTCCAACACTCAGACATTATTACAGATAGCAAGGGGCACACTCCAACTCTCAGACATTATTACAGATAGCCAGGGGCACACTCCAACACTCAGCCATTACTTACAGATAGCCAGGGGCAGACACCAACACTCAGACATTACTTACAGATAGCCAGGGGCACACTCCAACACTCAGACATTACTTACAGATAGCCAGGGGCAGACTCCAACACTCAGACATTACTTACAGACAGCCAGGGGCAGACTCCAACACTCAGACATTACTTACAGATAGCCAGGGGCACACTCCAACACTCAGACATTATGTACAGATAGCCAGGGGCAGACTCCAACACTCAGACATTATTACAGATAGCCAGGGGCACACTAACACTCAGACATTATTTACAGATAGCCTGGGGCACACTCCAACACTCAGACATTATTACAGATAGCAAGGGGCACACTCCAACACTCAGACATTATGTACAGATAGCCAGGGGCAGACTCCAACACTCAGACGTTATTACAGATAGCCAGGGGCACACTCCAACACTCAGACATTATTACAGATAGCAAGGGGCACACTCCAACTCTCAGACATTATCACAGATAGCCAGGGGCACACTCCAACACTCAGCCATTACTTACAGATAGCCAGGGGCAGACACCAACACTCAGACATTACTTACAGATAGCCAGGGGCACACTCCAACACTCAGCCATTACTTACAGATAGCCAGGGGCAGACACCAACACTCAGACATTACTTACAGATAGCCAGGGGCACACTCCAACACTCAGACATTATTACAGATAGCCAGGGGCAGACTCCAACACTCAGACATTATGTACAGATAGCCAGGGGCAGACTCCAACACTCAGACGTTATTACAGATAGCCAGGGGCACACTCCAACACTCAGACATTATTACAGATAGCAAGGGGCACACTCCAACTCTCAGACATTATTACAGATAGCCAGGGGCACACTCCAACACTCAGCCATTACTTACAGATAGCCAGGGGCAGACACCAACACTCAGACATTACTTACAGATAGCCAGGGGCACACTCCAACACTCAGACATTATTACAGATAGCCAGGGGCAGACTCCAACACTCAGACATTATGTACAGATAGCCAGGGGCAGACTCCAACACTCAGACATTATTACAGATAGCCAGGGGCACACTCCAACACTCAGACATTATTACAGATAGCAAGGGGCACACTCCAACTCTCAGACATTATTACAGATAGCCAGGGGCACACTCCAACACTCAGCCATTACTTACAGATAGCCAGGGGCAGACACCAACACTCAGACATTACTTACAGATAGCCAGGGGCACACTCCAACACTCAGACATTACTTACAGATAGCCAGGGGCAGACTCCAACACTCAGACATTACTTACAGACAGCCAGGGGCAGACTCCAACACTCAGACATTACTTACAGATAGCCAGGGGCACACTCCAACACTCAGACATTATGTACAGACAGCCAGGGGCACACTCCAACACTCATACATTACTTACAGATAGCCAGGGCAGACACCAACACTCAGACATTACTTACAGATAGCCAGGGGCACACTCCAACACTCAGACATTACTTACAGATAGCCAGGGGCACACTCCAACACTCAGACATTATTACAGATAGCCAGGGGCAGACTCCAACACTCAGACATTATGTACAGATAGCCAGGGGCACACTAACACTCAGACATTATTACAGATAGCCAGGGGCAGACTCCAACACTCAGACATTATGTACAGATAGCCAGGGGCACACTAACACTCAGACATTATTACAGATAGCCAGGGGCACACTAACACTCAGACATTATTACAGATAGCCAGGGGCACACTAACACTCAGACATTATTACAGATAGCCAGGGGCACACTAACACTCAGACATTATTACAGATAGCCAGGGGCAGACTCCAACACTCAGACATTATTACAGATAGCCAGGGGCACACTAACACTCAGACATTATTACAGATAGCCAGGGGCAGACTCCAACACTCAGACGTTACTTACAGATAGCCAGGGGCACACTCCAACACTCAGACGTTATTACAGATAGCCAGGGGCACACTCCAACACTCAGACATTATTTACAGATAGCCTGGGGCACACTCCAACACTCAGACATTATTACAGATAGCCAGGGGCAGACTCCAACACTCAGACATTATGTACAGATAGCCAGGGGCAGACTCCAACACTCAGACATTATTACAGATAGCCAGGGGCACACTCCAACACTCAGACATTATTACAGATAGCAAGGGGCACACTCCAACTCTCAGACATTATTACAGATAGCCAGGGGCACACTCCAACACTCAGCCATTACTTACAGATAGCCAGGGGCAGACACCAACACTCAGACATTACTTACAGATAGCCAGGGGCACACTCCAACACTCAGACATTATTACAGATAGCCAGGGGCAGACTCCAACACTCAGACATTATGTACAGATAGCCAGGGGCAGACTCCAACACTCAGACATTATTACAGATAGCCAGGGGCACACTACAACACTCAGACATTATTACAGATAGCAAGGGGCACACTCCAACTCTCAGACATTATTACAGATAGCCAGGGGCACACTCCAACACTCAGCCATTACTTACAGATAGCCAGGGGCAGACACCAACACTCAGACATTACTTACAGATAGCCAGGGGCACACTCCAACACTCAGACATTACTTACAGATAGCCAGGGGCAGACTCCAACACTCAGACATTACTTACAGACAGCCAGGGGCAGACTCCAACACTCAGACATTACTTACAGATAGCCAGGGGCACACTCCAACACTCAGACATTACTTACAGATAGCCAGGGGCAGACTCCAACACTCAGACGTTATTACAGATAGCCAGGGGCACACTCCAACACTCAGACATTATTACAGATAGCAAGGGGCACACTCCAACTCTCAGACATTATTACAGATAGCCAGGGGCACACTCCAACACTCAGCCATTACTTACAGATAGCCAGGGGCAGACACCAACACTCAGACATTACTTACAGATAGCCAGGGGCACACTCCAACACTCAGACATTATTACAGATAGCCAGGGGCAGACTCCAACACTCAGACATTATGTACAGATAGCCAGGGGCAGACTCCAACACTCAGACATTATTACAGATAGCCAGGGGCACACTCCAACACTCAGACATTATTACAGATAGCAAGGGGCACACTCCAACTCTCAGACATTATTACAGATAGCCAGGGGCACACTCCAACACTCAGCCATTACTTACAGATAGCCAGGGGCAGACACCAACACTCAGACATTACTTACAGATAGCCAGGGGCACACTCCAACACTCAGACATTACTTACAGATAGCCAGGGGCAGACTCCAACACTCAGACATTACTTACAGACAGCCAGGGGCAGACTCCAACACTCAGACATTACTTACAGATAGCCAGGGGCACACTCCAACACTCAGACATTATGTACAGATAGCCAGGGGCAGACTCCAACACTCAGACATTATTACAGATAGCCAGGGGCACACTAACACTCAGACATTATTTACAGATAGCCTGGGGCACACTCCAACACTCAGACATTATTACAGATAGCAAGGGGCACACTCCAACACTCAGACATTATGTACAGATAGCCAGGGGCAGACTCCAACACTCAGACGTTATTACAGATAGCCAGGGGCACACTCCAACACTCAGACATTATTACAGATAGCAAGGGGCACACTCCAACTCTCAGACATTATTACAGATAGCCAGGGGCACACTCCAACACTCAGCCATTACTTACAGATAGCCAGGGGCAGACACCAACACTCAGACATTACTTACAGATAGCCAGGGGCACACTCCAACACTCAGCCATTACTTACAGATAGCCAGGGGCAGACACCAACACTCAGACATTACTTACAGATAGCCAGGGGCACACTCCAACACTCAGACATTATTACAGATAGCCAGGGGCAGACTCCAACACTCAGACATTATGTACAGATAGCCAGGGGCAGACTCCAACACTCAGACGTTATTACAGATAGCCAGGGGCACACTCCAACACTCAGACATTATTACAGATAGCAAGGGGCACACTCCAACTCTCAGACATTATTACAGATAGCCAGGGGCACACTCCAACACTCAGCCATTACTTACAGATAGCCAGGGGCAGACACCAACACTCAGACATTACTTACAGATAGCCAGGGGCACACTCCAACACTCAGACATTATTACAGATAGCCAGGGGCAGACTCCAACACTCAGACATTATGTACAGATAGCCAGGGGCAGACTCCAACACTCAGACATTATTACAGATAGCCAGGGGCACACTCCAACACTCAGACATTATTACAGATAGCAAGGGGCACACTCCAACTCTCAGACATTATTACAGATAGCCAGGGGCACACTCCAACACTCAGCCATTACTTACAGATAGCCAGGGGCAGACACCAACACTCAGACATTACTTACAGATAGCCAGGGGCACACTCCAACACTCAGACATTACTTACAGATAGCCAGGGGCAGACTCCAACACTCAGACATTACTTACAGACAGCCAGGGGCAGACTCCAACACTCAGACATTACTTACAGATAGCCAGGGGCACACTCCAACACTCAGACATTATGTACAGATAGCCAGGGGCAGACTCCAACACTCAGACATTATTACAGATAGCCAGGGGCACACTAACACTCAGACATTATTTACAGATAGCCTGGGGCACACTCCAACACTCAGACATTATTACAGATAGCAAGGGGCACACTCCAACACTCAGACATTATGTACAGATAGCCAGGGGCACACTAACACTCAGACGTTATTACAGATAGCCAGGGGCACACTCCAACACTCAGACATTATTTACAGATAGCCTGGGGCACACTCCAACACTCAGACATTATTACAGATAGCCAGGGGCAGACTCCAACACTCAGACATTATGTACAGATAGCCAGGGGCAGACTCCAACACTCAGACATTACTTACAGATAGCCAGGGGCACACTCCAACACTCAGACATTACTTACAGATAGCCAGGGGCAGACTCCAACACTCAGACATTACTTACAGACAGCCAGGGGCAGACTCCAACACTCAGACATTACTTACAGATAGCCAGGGGCACACTCCAACACTCAGACATTACTTACAGATAGCCAGGGGCAGACTCCAACACTCAGACATTACTTACAGATAGCCAGGGCAGACACCAACACTCATACATTACTTACAGATAGCCAGGGGCACACTCCAACACTCAGACATTACTTACAGATAGCCAGGGGCACACTCCAACACTCAGACATTACTTACAGATAGCTAGGGGCAGACTCCAACACTCATACATTACTTACAGATAGCCAGGGCAGACACCAACACTCAGAGATTACTTACAGATAGCCAGGGGCACACTCCAACACTCAGACATTACTTACAGATAGCCAGGGGCACACTCCAACACTCAGACATTATGTACAGACAGCCAGGGGCACACTCCAACACTCATACATTACTTACAGATAGCCAGGGCAGACACCAACACTCAGACATTACTTACAGATAGCCAGGGGCACACTCCAACACTCAGACATTACTTACAGATAGCCAGGGGCACACTCCAACACTCAGACATTATTACAGATAGCCAGGGGCAGACTCCAACACTCAGACATTACTTACAGATAGCCAGGGGCACACTCCAACACTCAGACATTACTTACAGATAGCCAGGGGCACACTCCAACACTCAGACATTACTTACAGATAGCCAGGGGCAGACTCCAACACTCAGACTTTACTTACAGATAGCCAGGGGCACACTCCAACACTCAGACATTACTTACAGATAGCAAGGGGAACACTCCAACACTCAGACATTACTTACAGATAGCCAGGGGCACACTCCAACACTCAGACATTACTTACAGATAGCCAGGGGCACACTCCAACACTCAGACATTACTTACAGATAGCCAGGGCAGACACCAACACTCAGAGATTACTTACAGATAGCCAGGGGCACACTCCAACACTCAGACATTACTTACAGATAGCCAGGGGCACACTCCAACACTCAGACATTATGTACAGACAGCCAGGGGCACACTCCAACACTCATACATTACTTACAGATAGCCAGGGCAGACACCAACACTCAGACATTACTTACAGATAGCCAGGGGCACACTCCAACACTCAGACATTACTTACAGATAGCCAGGGGCACACTCCAACACTCAGACATTATTACAGATAGCCAGGGGCAGACTCCAACACTCAGACATTACTTACAGATAGCCAGGGGCACACTCCAACACTCAGACATTACTTACAGATAGCCAGGGGCACACTCCAACACTCAGACATTACTTACAGATAGCCAGGGGCAGACTCCAACACTCAGACATTACTTACAGATAGCCAGGGGCACACTCCAACACTCAGACATTACTTACAGATAGCAAGGGGAACACTCCAACACTCAGACATTACTTACAGATAGCCAGGGGCACACTCCAACACTCAGACATTACTTACAGATAGCCAGGGGCACACTCCAACACTCAGACATTACTTACAGATAGCCAGGGCAGACACCAACACTCAGACATTACTTACAGATAGCCAGGGGCAGACTCCAACACTCAGACATTATTACAGATAGCCAGGGGCAGACTCCAACACTCAGACATTACTTACAGATAGCCAGGGGCACACTCCAACACTCAGACATTACTTACAGATAGCAAGGGGAACACTCCAACACTCAGACACTACTTACATAAGATGCATTTGTGTTTAGTGAGTCTGCCAGGTCAGAGGCAGTAGGGATGAACACATGTTCTCTTGATAAGTGCTTGAATTGGACCATTTTCGTGTCCTGCTTTCAAAATGTAACGACTACTTTTGGTGGTCAGGGAAAATGTATAGAGTAAAAAGTAAAGTAAAAGTAAAAGTTGTCAAAAATATAAATATCAAAGTAAAGTACAGAAAACTACTTAAGTACTTTAAAGTATTTTTTTACTTAAGTATTTTACACCACTGCCAATTGGTAGATGGATATAAAAAAAAGCTGACATTGAATATCCCTTTGAGAATGTGAAGTTATTAATGACATTTTGGATGGTGTATCAATGTATCAATACACATTGACTCTGTACAAGTACCCCCTGTATATAGCCTCCACATTGACTCTGTACCGGTACCCCCTGTATATAGCCTCCACATTGACTCTGTACCGGTACCCCCTGTATATAGCCTCCACATTGACTCTGTACCGGTACCCCCTGTATATAGCCTCCACATTGACTCTGTACCGTTACCCTCTGTATATAGCCTCCTTATCGACTCTGTACCGGTACCCTCTGTATATAGCCTCCACATCGACTCTGTACCGGTACCCTCTGTATATATCCTCCACATCGACTCTGTACCGGTACCCTCTGTATATAGCCTCCACATTGACTCTGTACCGGTACCCCCTGTATATGGCCTCCACATTGACTCTGTACCGGTACCCTCTGTATATAGCCTCCACATCGACTCTGTACCGGTACCCCCTGTACATAGCCTCCACATTGACTCTGTACCGGTACCCCCTGTATATAGCCTTCACATTGACTCTGTACCGGTACCCCATGTATATAGCCTCCACATTGACTCTGTACCGGTACCCCTTGTATATAGCCTCCACATCGACTCTGTACCGGTACCCCCTGTACCCTCTGTATATAGCCTCCACATTGACTCTGTACCGGTACCCCCTGTATATAGCCTCCACATTGACTCTGTACCGGTACCCCCTGTACCCTCTGTATATAGCCTCCACATTGACTCTGTACCGGTACCCCCTGTATATAGCCTCCACATTGACTCTGTACCGGTACCCCCTTTACCCTCTGTATATAGCCTCCGCATCGACTCTGTACCGGTACCCCCTGTACCCTCTGTATATAGCCTCCACATTGACTCTGTACCGGTACCCCCTGTATATAGCCTCCACATTGACTCTGTACCGGTACCCCCTGTACCCTCTGTATATAGCCTCCGCATCGACTCTGTACCGGTACCCTCTGTACCCTCTGTATATTGCCTCCACATTGACTCTGTACCGGTACCCTCTGTACCCTCTGTATATAGCCTCCACATTGTCTCTGTACCGGTACCCTCTGTACCCTCTGTATATAGCCTCCACATTGTCTCTGTACTGGTACCCTCTGTATATAGCCTCCACATTGACTCTGTACCGGTACCCCCTGTATATAGCCTCCACATCGACTCTGTACCGGTACCCCCTGTATATAGCCTCCACATTGACTCTGTACCGGTATCCCCTGTACCCCTGTATCAATCAATCAGTCAATCAATCAATCAATCAATCAATCAATCAGCCAATCAATCAGTCAATCAGTCAATCAATCAGTCATTCAATCAATCAATCAAATAATCCATCAAATGTATTTCTAAAGCCCTTTTCATATCAGCCGATGTCACAAAGTGCTTACAGTATATCATATTTGGTGGATGATTAAATTGATGAACAATTAAATGTTGCTTGTGCCACGCCCTGGGTTCTCTATGGCGTAATAGGTCAGCGCGTGACTAGGTTTCTTTTCTAGTTATTATAGTTCTATGTTGGTGTGTGAGTATGGTTCCCAATTGGAGGCAGCTGTATATCGTTGCCTCTACTTGAGGATCATACTTAGTGTGTCCCTTTTCCCACCTGCGTGGTGGGATATTGTTTTGTTTAGTGCCTATGTGCGCTACGTACTGCACGTTCATTAATTCTTTGTTGTTTTGAAGTTTCACTGTAATAAATATGTGGAACTGTACTCACGCTGCGCCCTGGTCCGATTATTTATACAACGATCGTGACAGCTTGGTATATCTGCAGCCATTTTGGGAACATTGTTGGTACAGAAGATAAGCTACTGTTTCTTCTATGTATCTATCTACAATAGTATATCTGGGTCAGCTACTTTGC